>NC_091440.1:117581906-117790945 GCF_964237555.1 Oryctolagus cuniculus | reverse complement strand
CCCCTGGTTAGAATTTTCACAGAAATACTTATGAAAGTATCTTCCACTGCTAAGTGTAATAGAAAATTCAACTGATGATACGATGTTGCAACTTCATGTCCTTCACAAAGGCAAAAAATGTGTATTTATTGGAGAATAAGGCTGATTAAGAGCACATGTTTGAAAAGAACAATAGTTTGCATTGTTTAACATACTCTGTAACAAGCAAACAAACAAAAATCTCTAGCTTTTCTCCATTGGTATATATCAATTAAGTGTGTAAAGTGACAGTAATATTATCGTCTCCTAATTCTCACTCTTCATACTCATTAGCAAATAAGGAAACACCATAAATAATGATTAGCAATAGGGTATTCCTAAATAGCATTTTTATAATTAATGCCCTGGATAAGTGAATCAAATAATTTAAGGAAGGAAAAAAAACTTTCATACATTTGTGTTAGTATAAAGTACACAGTGAAAAGGCATTTTACAATCAAATATATATCTAGAACAACACCAAGCATAATATGATTCTTTTGTAAAAAGTTAATAAAATGATGGGCAGATTATTCTGCTTTAATGGATTTCTAACAGCTATAGTACCAATTATAATTAATTACCTAAGCTGTGTCTAAAATAAAGAAATATCTGCTGAGAATTTTATGTAAAATTTCAGGTTCAGTAAAACAATCTTTTTTTTTTTTTTTTTTTTTTTTTTTTTTTTTTTTTTTTTTGGACAGGCAGAGTGGATAGTGAGAGAGAGAGACAGAGAGAAAGGTCTTCCTTTGCCGTTGGTTCACCCTCCAATGGCCGCTGCGGCCGGCGCACCACGCTGATCCGAAGCCAGGAGCCAGGTGCTTCCTCCTGGTCTCCCATGCGGGTGCAGGGCCCAAGCACTTGGGCCATCCTCCACTGCACTCCCTGGCCACAGCAGAGAGCTGACCTAGAAGAGAGGCAACCGGGACAGAATCCGGCGCCCCGACCGGGACTAGAACCCGGTGTGCCGGCGCTGCAAGGCGGAGGATTAGCCTAGTGAGCCATGGTGCCGGCCTACAACCTAAATTTATAATCAGGATAAACTAGGAACTAAAGTAAATATTTTGATACAGGTGGGAGAAGGTGTAGTTAGTATAACACACCAAGTATTAACAGCAACAGATCATTTTAACTGAGTCTTTCAATCAGAAAGTTTTTTTTAAATGTATCAACAACAGAAGTTTAAGAATGTTGAAATTTAAATGTATGTGTATAACATTTCTATCATGTATATAATATTTGAATAAAACAGAAATAAACCATTAGATTCCTTAGTAAGCAATACTTTGACTCAAATATCATAAACTGATATTTACTTATCATTTTACTTGAAATTACATGGATAAAACATCAATCTTAAAACACTGTGGGCTGGCGCCGGGGCTTACTAGGCTAATCCTCCACCTGCGGCACCAGCACCCCAGGTTCTAATCCTGGTTGGGGCGCCGGTTCTGTCCTGGTTGCTCCTCTTCCAGTCCAGCTCTCTGCTGTGGCCCAGGAGTGCAGTGGAGGATGGCCCAGGTCTTTGGGCCCTGCACCCGAATAGGAGACCAGGAGGAAACACCTGGCTCCTGGCTTCGGAACAGCACAATGCGCCAGCCATATCGGACATTTGGGGGGTGACCCAATGGAAAAAGGAAGACTTTTCTCTCTGTCTCTAACTCTGCCTGTCCAAAAAAAAAAAAAAAAATAACAAAACAAAACAAAACAAAAAAACACTGTGGTTTACTTTGACATACACAGTAATGTAAAAGTCCCTAAATATCAAAATTCCTATGACCGCATATATTCCAGAAATTATAATTTTTTAAAAAAGGTTAAAAGAAAAATCAACTAACCACAATGTATAGGCTTTATTTGATTTTTTTTCAAATAAACAAAGTAAGGGAAATAAATGAGAAATCTCAATTATAACTGGATTTTAATTTTTAAAATTTATTTATTTTTATTCATTGAAAGGCAGAGAGTCACAAAGAAAGATAAAAGAAATCTGATTGCCTGGTTCACTCCCTAAAGGCCCGCTACAGCCAGAGCTGGGCCAGGCCAAGGCTAGAAATTCAATCCAGGTCTATCTACTGGGTGACAGAGACCCAACTACTTGAGCTGTCATCTGCTTTCTGTCAGGATACACCCTAGAGGAAGCTGGAATCAAAAACAGAGCCAGAACTCAAAGCTGGACACTCCAATATGGGACATGGGCATTGAAGCAATGTATTAACCACCTACCCCCACTAACTGGATATTTTATATTATCAGCAAATTAACGCTATTTTTCAAGTGGCATATGTGAATTATGGGTTTCTTTAATATTCTTTGATAAATTTACAATAAAATATTTATATAAGAAGCAATACATGTTCAAGCAATCAACATAACTGGGGAAGAAGGAGGTGAGTACTTAACAGAAGAGATGAAACCAGCAGAAATGATGTGTTGATAATTTTTGAAGATGGTCATTGAGCAGTAACAGGGTTCATTAAACAAGTCCCTCTTTGTGTATAACTTGAGATTTCCTATATTAAAAGAGCCTTATAACATAAAAGAATTTAAATTTTTTAATTTTTAATTTTTATTCATGTAATGAGAACAGATTTCAAGTTCATAGATAGAAATCTAATATAATGATTTTGCTCCTCCCTTTTCCTTTTTAACTTTTTCAATTTTAAAGATGATTTAGCTCCTATCAAAGAAAACTCTCAATTCATGAAAACTTAGATAATAAAGATATTTGAGGTTATATATGCAGAAATATTTGCCCCTTCATATATGAAGAGCTCAAGTATGTAATTCATTCCATGTGAATAAAACACAATTTGTGTATCAGTGCCTCCTCATTAAAAAATGGTAATTTTCAGTATTTCTATAACGCCATCCATGACTTATACTCATAGCATTCTGCTTTGTTATCCTTGATTTTCAGATGATAGCACCAGTTGGCAATATTTTTCTTCAAACTTTTACATCCTGATTGCCTATTTCCAAGTGATGCTTTGTTTTGGATGAGGTCAAATCAACGTAATGAAACATGTTTCTAAAGTTGTATTTATGAAATGCATGAAGTTTGTGTACTTTAAATAAAAGGTTTCTGAAAAAAAAAAAAAAAAACAAAGAAGAAACTAAATGTTACGTACTTTAGTGTGCAAAACACATTGCCTTAGGAAGTGAAGAATGTACCTTGAGAAGAATGCAGATGATGACTTTGGGAAGCCTTTGAACTGCTCTACAATGTTTGAGATAATTATTATAGGCCCACATATTCATCATGCCAACATGTTTCAAGACACTTTTGCTTGCTTGTTACATAGAGTTTGAAAAATTACTTTTGTTTTATCATGAAACCCTAGTTCTACAATTTGATGGTTCTTTTGGAAGATTTCACAACTGCTGTCTCAGGTCCAGTCAGAATTTTACATCAAAGAAACCAGTACACTCATTTGCCTTCAAATGCTTTGATATCATACGAGACAGTTGCGTCTTGCCAAAGTCCATCACAGTACGTTCAGCTGTGATTGTACTGACAAAAACCACTCTGATAAAAAGTACAAACTCCCATGAATCATTTGAATGTTTCTACACAAAACTCAATTAGTTGAAAATATGTTTCAGATGCATGTATTTCCAAATATAAAACCAGAATGCAGAAAATAAAATCCTGTGATTTATATTGCAGTCTACATAAAGACAGGTAAATCACTACAAAATCAAGGGGTTATAGGCAACCATTCAATGTAAAGTTTTAAATGGATATGTTTATCATGTAGACAAAAAACATTTTTAAAATTAGTTAACTAATTTTTTAAAAAGATTTATTTATTTCAAAGGCAAAATTTACAGAAGGAAGGGGGGAGAGAGAGAGAGAGAGAGAATGAATATCTTCCACCCACTGGTTCACTTCCCAAATGGCCATAATGGTCAGAGCTGGGCTGGTCTGAAGCCAGGAGCTTCCTCTGAGTTTCCCACATGGGTGGCTGGGATTCAAGCACTTGGGCCATTCTCCACTGCCTTCCCAGGCACATCAGCAAAGAGCTGGATTGGAAGTAGAGCAGCCAAGGCTCAAACCATATGGGATGCCATCACCTCAGGTGGCTGTCACTCCCCCTCTTCGTGGAGGAACGACACAGGACCCTGCGCTGTTCTTTTGTCTGCTCGGCCCTTCCCGGGTTTGCTGCTGGTTCTTCCCGGGTTGGCTATCGACCCTTCCACCTCCGTGGAAGGGCGGTTCCCCCTGCCACTTTCCCCACTTCCGCGGGGGGGTGGCACACCGCCGGCCGGCTCTCTCGGGGGCTGCTCAGATGTTATCCGGATGTTCCCCTTAGATGTTCCTGGTGCATGTTGTCTCTCTCCTCCTCTATAGTCCTCTTCCACCAATCCCAACTCTGCTACCCACACGCTGAGTACGCTGCTCTCCTGCAATCAGGAGCAGGATCAGCTCCTGCAGGTTATTGGTCAAACTGGAGGCAGCTGCATAGAAGCTGTTTACTCCTCTCCCAGCGCCATATTGTGGGAAAGCAGATGCATAGAATAAGTCTTAATTCCAGTAACTTAGTCTAGTCCGAGTTGCTCCCCACAGGTGGCAACTTTACTTGATGTCACAATGCCAACCCTACTTTTGTTTTTAAAATAATGAGTTAAAATCTGCTCTTTTTGAAAAGAGAGCAGAAGGGTTGACAGAGAATATAAACTAGCTTTTCAAGTCTGGTCCTTGATAATATATTCTCTAGAAATCAATAGAATGTTCCAATTTTAATGGCAACAGTTTGGTTTCCAATGATTAAATAACCATTTAAGAGAAGTTTAGCTGTGGTAAATAAGCAAAAATCCCCAAATCCCAAAACACAAAGATGTCTGGGCACTTCCATAATCTTTGACATCCATCATTAGATGTCACCATTTCTTGCCACCCATTTTCTTAAGTGGTTTATTAGCCTCACCTACTTGTAATGCTTAATATTTAATGTCATGGGAGAATTGCCAACGATTAGCTCCTGGAAAGTGGCCAATCAACCCACATTAAACTGACATTTACCTCTGCCGAGTTCCCAAGAGTAAGTAAATAACACAAATGAATAAGAAAGTGAAATTGTTGCTACAAGATATGCACGAGGCACATTGGAGGCAATGTGGTCCAAAGTGGTTTTGGTTTTTTGTTTTTTGTTTGTTTGTTTGTTTTTGTTAACTCACCAAATATAGTTTCAAACTACACAAGAAACTCAGCACCTACGGGGAAAACCTACCACTACACCTGTCTAAACTCAGTTAATAGGGAATATATTTTCTCTTTGATCAAAGAAAACCTAGAGTCATAAAATAGTTGTGCATTCTGAACATGCCATAGAATAATAAATGATGATTATAGCCAGATCCCAAGTATCACGGAATACCAGAACTGGTATATGAAGCTCCCCTGCCGCATCTCAGAATATGTGTGTGCATTAAAATTATGTGTGACGTAAAGCTCTGGAGTCTGCTAGATCTGAGTTTGGATTCTAGTTTTATCATTTGCAACCTGTTAGGAATTAAGCTTTCGAGCTCCAGTTTCATGATCAGAAAAGAAAAGTACAAGTGTTCTTTCACCATTTTAAGAATTAGGCAAAATAATGCATGCTAACTTAGTATCACTCCTCCTGGAAATGCTCAATAATTATTACACATTAATTGTGTGATCATAGTTAATCACATGTAGAATTTCCGGGATTAGCACAAAAAAACAATACTACACACACAGAACTCCCAATTAAATTTAAATCTCAGATAAACAATGAATATGTTTTAGAAAAAGCATGTCTTTTGCAATATTTGAAACATACTTATGATGAGCATTTAAATATTATTTATCTGAAAATCAAATTTAACTGGGCATCCTATGCATTTCCACAGGCAACCCTACTGATTCCTAAATGAGGTCAAGATAATTAATTCATCAATCATTTAACCAAAAATCCATCAGTAAATAAAAGATAGCTAAGTTAGCTAAACTAAATATAAACATTAAAATTTTGTGGTCATTACTTAACAAAAACATCCCCTATAAGTCTTTATTCCAAGTCTATGGACCTGAACTTCTAAGAGAAGCTAGTTTTGTGAAATTACAGACACAGAAAATATTAAAGTATATGAGGGATCATCACATGTTCATAAAAAACATGAATTATGAAAAACCTATGAGTATTTCATTTGTTTCTACCAAAATAAAATTACCTTTTTTAAACTGAGACAATCTTTTCTTTTTTTAATCAGTATTTTAGAGACAGAGTGAAAGGTAGTCAGAGAGAGAGAGCCCCCACTGCTATTTCAGATGCCGAATGCCCACAGAGACTGGGACTTGGCTAGCACTCAAACTAGCAGCCAGGAACTCAATCTAGACCTTCCTTGTGAGTGACTTGAGACTTATTACTTGAGCTGTTACTGCTGCTGCTTTTCAAAGCCCACATTAGCAGGAAGCTACTGTAAGGAAACAGAGCCAGAAATAGAACCCAGGTCCTCTGATGTGGATCGTGGCTATCTTAACCATTAGGCTGAACAGCCAACCCAATCTCACCTTTGAATTTTATTTTTTATTTTCCCATTATCTTTTTGAAGTCCCCTCATACTTGTGGGCAAACTCCAGGCCTTCGAAAGGAACATTGCACAAGTCACTGGCTCTGAGAAGCACTCTAGCATGAACCTTGTGTTCCCTGAGCGCCTGCACTTTATCTTCTGATTTCTCCTTGTCAGCCTATGGCCCCAAACTGAGCCATGGACTTCAATTTTCCCATTATTATCTCCTCTACTACCCCAATATCTGGCCCCAGTCACGTCCCTGACTCTGTTTCAACTCCATGGACTGTGCTTTGGGATGCCATCCATGTTTTTTCTCAGCATTTCCACCCCTGTTTTGTTCCTGGCTCCACTTCGTACCCTTTTCTCTGTGCCAATATCTTGCACAAGTCCATTTTGCTATGTTACCAATACAAGAACTATTTTCTAAACCTCAACAGATTAGACCCTACAAATTAATGAAAGAGCCAGATATAACAGGAACACTGATAGCGGTGAGAAATTATGGTTGAGCCTCTGACAGCAGTGATATGCTGTAACAATAGAGCTGTCATTGATGGAGAACTCACCAATGCCAGCCACTGTGTTAGGCCCTTAGCTACATCAGCCTGTTGCATTCTCTTCAAGGTAGGCAATATCATACCCATTTTAAAGATGGAAAAAATGAAATAATTGGTGTGCTCAGAGTTGGAATTGAATACACCTTTCTGACTCTATCAGGAAGGCAAATGTGAGTAGGAAAGAGTGTGGAACACAGAGAGGGCTATTGTGACTGCACAGCCAAACAAAAGGTTTTTTCTTATTTTCTTTTTTCTCTAAGAAATTTAAAGTCTTAGAAAAAGACTCAAAATACCATAAACCCTTTGATTTGAGCAACATCACATGAGAAGGGTAGAAACAGTCTGAGTATAAACTGGTCATTCTGCACATCTGAATTCTAAACACCTGCCTAGAATATCGCAGGATTCAAACCTTGCAGCAGAACAGAACACCAGAGTGAATTTACCTGTGATGGTATTCCACCAGCCTAGCTCTATGACCTTCCTAAATACTCAAACGTTCCCGCTCAGGGACTTTCATTGGTTGAGCAGATATTACATGAAACTGTGTGACAGTTCATGAAGGCACTTACTGCCTTTCTATTGATGATTTCTAAAAACTTTACTTGAGATCAGGTTAAGCTGCTACTTGTAATTCCCACATCCCATATCAGCGCTGGTTCAAGTCCTGGCTGCTCCAATTCCTTTGGAGCTACCTGATGATGCACCTGGGAAGACAGAGGAATATGGCACAAGTTCATGGATCCCTGCCACCCATGTGAGAATCCTGAATGGAGTTCCTGACTTCTGATTTTGGCCTGACCCAGTCCCAGCTACTGTAGCCATTTGGAGAGCGAACCAGCATACAGAAGCTCACTTAGTCTCTCAGTCTGTCAAAAAATTAAAATTTTCAAAAACAAATTTAATTAATTTTCATTCTATTTGAAAGGCAAAGAGACACAGAGACAGACAAAGGAAGATCATCTATCCTCTGGTTCATTCCACATGTGCTTAAAACAGCTGGGGTTGAGCCAGGCCAAAACCGGGAACCCAGAACTCAATCTAAATTTCCCCCTTTCTCTCTCTCTGTCTAACTCTGCCTGTCAAAAATAAATAAATAAATAAATTTCCCATGTACGTAACAGAAACTCAAGTACTTGAGCCATTACCTGCTGCCACCCAGGGTGCACATTAGCAGGAATACTGGAATTGGAAACAAAGCCAGAACTCAAACTCACCCTCTGATGTGAAATGAGGACCTCCCAAACAGCATCTTAATAACTGCTGTATCAGATGCCTGTCCCCTCTATTAGTGATTTTAAAGAAAGTATGCATCCAATCAAATCAGTCATAGTACTATAATATACTGAAATATGGGAAAAATTATATTTTCATGAAACTTTTTTGTATGTTACTATATAGTTTTACTTAGAGTTTACATAGTATTTCATCCTTTTAATTTGATAAACCATTATAATTTTCAATGCTGTTCATAAAAAATCTTAATTACCACTTTGAATGGTTATACATTATTCCTTTACTGATGTATGATTTACATAACTACTCTTTTATAGTTGAATATTTGGGTGGTATCTAAATTGAATTATCTGCTGTTGAAAATGCTGCAATAAATATATTCTTTCATTTTTATTTCTTTGGAATTATTTCCATAGGACAAATTCCCTTATTCAAAAATATTTGTCTGTGTTAAACATATTGCTAAATTGTCTTCCAAAATGCTCATACCAATTCTACTTTGCCTCAAATATTAGAGTTTTCTTATTTTTATTTAGATTTGTTGCTTTAAAATTAAAAGGCAAATTAGGATTTTATTCTCTTAATTTGCTTTTATTTGATTACTCTATAGGCTGAGATAAAATCCAAAAAAGCACTGTCAATTTGTGTCTTCTGACACTTGAATTTAAATCTAATCCTATTTAATAAAGAAACCAAATTATAAATTTACAATGAATACATGAAAGTCATTTTTTATTGAATTTCTTGGGTCTTTTCAGTTTACAAAAAATGTCGACTTGTCATTTTAGTCTGCCAACCACAGTAACAATAAACCTTGTGCAATACAAAATCGCCCTTAAAATAATTTGCAAATACCAAATCCAATTTTAAAACTAATTAATTATGATGATTATGACGGCATTTCTATTTAGAGTCATAGAAACCATCTAATTAGTAGATTGAACCATATGAAACTGGCTTTATTTGACCAGGCTTCCTGTTAAAATAGCACTTTAACATCAACCTGAAACCGACATACTGTGAAAGGTGTTTCCCAACAGTATAGCTTCCAAGTTGCTAGTCATGAGCATTCTTTCCGCTAGGTCCCTTCCAATAACGTAAGTAATCACAATTCATGAGTTAAAATTAGTTTTTTGTATGTTTATAAAGGGAAATGCAATCTTAATAACCATACTTCTTTCTCTAGTAAGAGCTATATAATTTTTCACAATTTCAAAAACTGCATAATCGATTTATACCACAGTGTGTGGTTATAAATCTGATTCTAAAGCACATTTTGTGTGAGATACAGCACTACAGGTTACTAACAAGCAGTGATTTAGGTTGGAGAGAAAAACTTGAGTTCCACCCTCAGCAAGTAGCAACAAAACATACAGGAGTCAGTTATTTCCAGTTTCTGGGGAAGCAATGGTGGGGGCTCTGCCATAGGAAGGGGCAGTCAGGGAGGACTGCATGTTGTAGAAGGCACGGTGGTAATTGCAAATGCCATGAAAGTAAAGTGACATTTAACTGCCATTACTCAGAAACTGCAAACAACATATTCTTGGCACATTTCCTCAACGGAAGGAGAATAGGAGCTTTTACCTTGCTGGTCTTTATATCCTTCTCATTTTCTGATGCCCCCAAATGTAGCTTTTGTGGTATAAAAAAATGTTGTTCAGAGGTTACTTCAATTTTGAGAGCTACTGACTAGCTATGAATGCATTTTTCCTAAAGCTTTCCATACAGCTTACAAAACTTATTCTATTTATGAGACAGAAAATTTTAACAATTTTGCAAGGACTTTAAATGATGCTTAATTTGTTTAATTAAACTCCTTCAAGTGTACATCTATAAATTCCCTACATTCAAATTATTTTCTAAAATAGTTCATTTACCTAAATAATGAATCTTGTCAGGCACTCAAGTGATTTAATGAGTCTGATGAAAACACTTTAAAATGTAATACATTATTATTATTATTATTTTTTTTGACAGGCAGAGTGGATAGTGAGAGAGAGAGAGAGAAAGGTCTTCCTTTGCCGTTGGTTCACCCTCCAATGGCCGCTGTGGCCAGCATGCTGTGGCCAGCATACTGCGCTGATCCGAAGCCAGGAGCCAGGTGTCTCCTCCTGGTCTCCCATGCAGGAGCAGGGCCCACGCACTTGGACCATCCTCCACTGCACTCCCGGGCCACAGCAGAGAGCTGGCCTGGAAGAGGGGCAACTGGGACAGAATCCAGCGCCCAGACCGGGACTAGAACCCGGTGTGCTGGCGCCGCAAGGTGGAGGATTAGCCTAGTGAGCTGCGGCACTGGCCCAGTATATTATGTTTTTAAAATGTTTTAATACCACAAATACACTTAATAAGTGTTTTTTTAAAATCCAAAATTGACCTATTACTTTAAAGTTCAAATTATCTCTAAAATTTATAATTATGAATAAATTTCTTCTTTTTTTTTTTTTTTTGACAGGCAGAGTGGACAGTGAGAGAGAGAGACAGAAAGAAAGGTCTTCTTTTGCCGTTGGTTCACCCTCCAATGGCCACCACGGCTGGCAGAGAGCTGGCCTGGAAGGGGGGCAACCAGGACAGAATCCGGCACCCTGACTAGGATTAGAACCCGGTGTGCCGGCACTGCAAGGTGGAGGTTTACCCTAGTGAGCCACAGCGCCGGCCGAATAAATTTCTTAACACAAACATGGTAGAGATTTAATTCTCTCAAATATTTCTAAACTTTAAATTTTTATTATTTCCTTGGAAGCCTGAAAGACAGAGACTGACAGAGTGAATGATCCCATCTGATGGATCACTCCCAAAATGCCTCCAACAGCCAGGATTGGACCAGGCAGGAATCTGGCACTCAATCCACGTCTCTCCTATAAGTCATCATCTACCACCTGTCAGTGGGTGCATTAGCAGAAACCTGGAATTGGAATCAGAGATAAGACTTGAACACCTAAAACAGGATGCAGGCATCTCAGGCAGCATCCTATCTGCTGTGTCAAATACATACCACATTATTTCTTAACTTAACACTGGGTTTCTTAGAGTTGAGACATCCCTATGCATCCCTATGTATTACATCATCCTAAGCAATCTGGGATATGTTTGGTGCGTGAGGTAGGAGTGAGAGTAGTGCCCTCATCAGCCAAGTGGAATTGCAGAATATCAAGACATCTGAGTCATCACAACAATGGAGTCCTGAGTACAATCTCAGCCCTACTCTCTCCTCCCTAGCTTCACTGGGGCCCTGTCACATCTTTGGATTTCTTGTGTCTTCGCTTTTTATTCTAAACACATAATAAATTGTACATATTTATGAGGTACAATAGAATTCAGTGCATGCTTCTAATGTGTAATGATCGTATTAGGGTGATTAGCAGCTCCCATTTTGTAAACATTTATCGTTTCTTTGTCATGGAAAGCCTTAAACTCCACTTTTCTAGTTCTTTATAATACATAATAAATTGTATGAACTATAGACATCTCTAGTGCCGTAAAGCATTAGAACTTATTCCTCCTACATAACTGTATTTTGTTATCCATAATCCAACCTCCCTCGATTCCCTCCTCTTGCCCCAACAGTTCTACCATCTGACAATCACATACTGTTCTTTCTTCCATAGAATTAACTCTCTTGGCTTCCATGGAGTGACAACATACAGTATTTGTCATCCTTTGGTAGGCTTATTTTGATAAATATAGTGTCCTAGAGTTCCATCCATGTAGCTACAAATGATAGAATTCCATTTTTATGAATACTATACCACTGTGTATGTGAACCACATTTTCTTTCATCATTCATCCATTAATGGAAGTCTCAATTGGTTCTACATCTTGGCTACTGTGAAGAGTGCTGCAATAAAAACAGCTATGCAGCTATTTCATTGATGTACTGATTTCATTTCCTCTGGATATATTCCCAGAAGCGAGATAGCTGGGCCATATGGTAGTTCTGTTTTTATTTGTTTGAGGACTCTCCATAATGGTTTCTATAACAGGTATACTAATTTGTATTTCCAGCTGAAGTGCTAAGAGTTCCTCTTTCCCCATATGTTCACCAGCATTCTCACTTTTGTCTTGATTACAGCCATTGTAACTGTGGTGAGATGATATCTCCTTGAGGCTTTGATTGGCATTTTCTTAATATTGGATATGTCAATCAGCTTTTCATGTGTTTATTGATTATTTGTATGTCTTACCTTGAGAAAGATCTGTTCAGATCATTTGTGCATTTTAAATTAGTAATTTAAAATTACTAATTTTAGTAATGGCATTCCCATTTAACTCTAAAGATTTTTATCTTAAGGAACTTTCATATTCTTTTTTCAATTATTATTTATTTTTCTTTGCTTTAAAGGCAGAGTGAGAGAGAGAGAGAGAGAGAGGGAGGGAGAGGGGGAGGGAGGGAGAGAGGAGGGAGGTGCCTGCTATAACCAGGTCTAGCCCAGGCAGAAGCCCTGAATTCAATCCAGGTTTTCTATGTGGATGGCAGAGAAACTCAAGCCTTCACTAACTGCCTGCTAGGGTGTGCATGAACAAGAAACTGTATGGGAAGCAGGGGCAGGACTCAAAAACTCAGGCACCCTGACATGGGTGCAGGCAGCTCAAGTAGTGTCTAAAGCACTCTGTCAATCCCTGCTCAGACTTCTGTTATCTTTTCTCTATCTTAGGTACTATGGTTTTATAAGTTTTAAAGTAATATCTACCTGATCTTTCTTATGGGCTATTATGTGGATAAAATACATGTGTAGTCTTTTCTTCAGTGTCTGGTAGAGAGCAAGCCCTGAGTTATCTCACCTACGTCATCTGACTAAATGGTAACTGTACCATTTCCACTATGATTCTCCTTCCAATATTTGCACCACAGTGGTCATAGGAGTGATTTCTGCAGTAGCAGCAAATGCTAACCACCCAGCAGCAGCAGCCTCTTAGAGTAAGTCAGTCTTAGACACACACATAAGATTCCACAGCGGAGTACATGAGACTGCTCAGCAGAGGAGGTGTTTATTGCATTCATATAGATTGATGAATTAGATCTTAATCATCTACTCTAATATTTCATAAGTTTCTTTTTAGGGTGATGAAAATATTTTGGAATTAAACCATAGTGATAGTTTTACAAATTTGTTAATAAAAGTAGCCAAAATATACACTTTAAATGAAATATGAATTATAAATTGGTAAAAAAAACCATCTCAATAAGTAAAACAAAAGCTATGTATCTACTCACAATGGATGTTTTAAAAAAAATTACCCCAAAGTGTGGTGGCAGGAAACAATCATGTATGACAGTATGGATTGTGAACTCAGGAATCCACCCAAGATAGAACGAGGTTGCTTTCCTCTGTTTTGCTAAACTCACCAACAGGCTCAATCACTCACAGGCCTGGCAGTAAATGCTTGCCTGTGAGCAGAGACTTTAGTTGGGGATTTGACTGGGACACTCTCTTACAGCTATACCAGAGGACCTGGATTTTCTCAACACAGAGGCTAGGTTCCAAGGGCAATCATACCCACAGTGGGAGAAGAGATGGTCAGGGGGAAGCCTTTCAGAAGTCACTTGGAGTTACTTCCAGCACATGCCATCCTTCAGAACTGCATCACTAAAGCAAGACCATATTCTGTGATGGGAATACAGACTGCCCCTCCCTTAAGAAAAAACATCACTATCACATTTTAAGAGACGCATAGGGATGGGCTAAACTGAGAAATAAAATCTACCACAGTCTTTAAAAACACCCTCTGAAAAAAATGTAATCTTCAACATCAATTTTGTAAAACAAACTGTGAGATTCTATATATGTTACTAGACCAAAAGCAAAAACAGTATTAAAGAATTTCATCAGCAACATGACAATGAATTGAAAGAAGTTAATAAGTTGTATGAATTCTGAACACATTTTTTAATCTACACATCGCATATATGCAGTCATTCAGTTAAGCATTGATTGAGCAGAAATTTACTATTGCCAAGTATTGTTTTCAGGTTCTGTGATCCAAATAACACAAAACACCAGGTATTTAGATTTAGCAGGAAAAAAATAGCTCTGATGGAATCATCTAAATTCAGGAGAAATAAAGTGTTTTGCACACATAGCTTTGTGATACACTCACACTATTCAATGTATAGACAGCTTGAGTGTAATCTGTGGTCTTGAAGCATTAATAATAAACATGATTGAGAAAAAACATACTAGTCGCTGAAAAGGAAATCCTTCCACAAAGTTAGACCTAGATGAAAGAAGACAGAAACCAGCAGGCCATGTTCTGGTACAACAGGTTAAGCCATCACACTCGCAAACCAGCATCCCATGTGAGCACTGGTTCAAGCCCCAGCTTTTCCACTACCAACCCAGCTTCCTACTAAAGCACCTTTGAAAGCATCAAAAGATGGCCCAAGTGCTTTGGACCCTGCTACGCATGTAGGAAACCCAGGTGGAGTTCTTGGCTCCTGGATCTGACCTTGTCTAGCCCAAGCTATCATGGCCGTTTGAGGGAATGAGCCAGCAGATGAAACATCTTTTTCTTTCTCTCCCCGACTTTGTCACTCTTTCAAGTAAATACATATTTTTTTAAAAAATAATTTAGGTAATTATATAAGCTCTAGCAACTTTTAAAATCCCAAGAACAGAGACATACTTGGATTTTTTATTTAAATGAGCCAGTCTAATTTTTTTCATATTATCATATCCATGTTTACAGAGTTGATGTTTATTAAATTTGTCAGCCTTCACTGTGTTCATCAAAGTACTGAAAATTTAATTTAACTTTTACCAGACAGTTCCAGAAACGTACATCCTCTGTAGTCACAATGATGTTAAGCTGGCATTTTCTTGAAAACACTCTGATTTATAAAGAACTTTTGTAGTTTTTTATAACCAAGCCTTAATTATTTTGGATAACAGAACATGAAAGTAATGACAATGTTATTATAGCTTTAATGCATCCGCAATTCAATCCATTTCTCAAGTTACATAAAAGAAGCAGAACCGTAACTGATTCATTCAGAGAACAGAATCAGCAGCTTCACGTTTCCCTACCTGGGGTGCTTTGTCCCTGGAACAGCAGCTTGCACACAGCCTCGTGCAGACCTGGATGACGAGACACCATTTCCGCCATGTTGAAAACAGCCTGGAAAACAACCACAACCAGGAAGCAGCTTGGACAGAATAATACACGACGGTCAGTGGGGCCAAAATTTCTTTGCATAAAGCTGAAATTTTGTTTTCAAAATTAGAAGGCAGCTTTAGGAGAGGTCTTTCTGAAAAGACACCTGCTGAACATTTATTCATTCTGTATTGTCACATCATGTATTTCTGGTTCGTTTCCAATGCTAGACTATAAGCTCCATGGGGACAGGCACTACCTCTGCAGTCCTGTGTACTGGTTTCAGGTGTCTGAGGACCCCTGAAGAACGCCATGTGAAAGGAAGAGTGGAAAGGACAGGAGTAAGCGCAATTGGGAGGGCCCAGAAACACTGCCTCATTTTCTCTTACCTTTTTTTTTTTTTTTTTGCTGATCTGTTTCACATTAAAGTAATATCTGATTTACAAAGAATATCTGACATATTTGAGCCGAGTTTCCACTGATACTGGTAGGAACTAAGAGATTACATCCTGACATTTTTTTTTCTCACACAAACTCCTGTTTTCTCTATGTTTTTCTTCCACACTTATCCTATGGGAAAGTTGCAGGTCATCAAGAAAATGAAGTGGGATGGGCATTTGGTATATCCATCAAGAGGCTGCTAGGGACCCCCTTGCTCTGTGTTAGAGTGTCAGGGCTTAAGTTATCAACTCCACTTAAGACAGAACCTCCTACTGATGTGTGCCCTAGGCGGCAGCAGATGGAACCCCTGGATTGAGTTCCCAGCCCTTGATGTTTCAGGCATTTGGGAAGTGACCTGGCAGAAGATCTGCCGCTCTCCCTTTCAAATCAGAAAAGACTGAAGCACAAAACTGCCTTCTATTTTGTTCCAGTCTTTCTTGGCACTCCAATGAACACATTAATTGTACTAACTTTATTAGTCACTGTAAAAAAGAGGTAATTTAGGAAGTTTCTTCTTTATGGATGTATATTGGTATCCCTTTATCACAGAACTCAGTGTTACTGGGAAAGCAGCTACCATGTAGGGGACATTAAGGTACTCTTACTGCTCAGATTCAATGTTCTTAGAAAATTAATGATTTCTCTGTTGGTCTCAATTTTTAAAAAAAAAATAGTATTATCTGTGTCAATATTACAGAAAGCTTTGTGAATAGAAATTATTCGTTCTGAAAGAAAACATGTTTATGTTTCATGTGAGGGAAACTTAATAGGCTACACCTTGATAAAGCCATCATGAAATAAGAGAAGGTGATTTTGCTCTTTTAAAATTAGAAACACAGATATATTACCTGAACTTTTATTTGAGAATTTACTAAATTGGAAATTCTATATTTTGGAGAGCACAAATATCTTCAGATAAAAAGAGAAGAAAGAGTGAATCTTTTAAAGTCTTTTTTTTTTTTTTTTTTTTTGACAGGCAGAGTGGACAGTGAGAGAGAGAGAGAGACAGAGAGAAAGGTCTTCCTTTGACGTTGGTTCACCCTCCAATGGCCGCCGCGGCCGGGGTGCTGCGGGCAGCGCATCGCGCTGATCTGAAGGCAGGAGCCAGGTGCTTCTCCTGGTCTCCCATGGGGTGCAGGGCCCAAGCACTTGGGCCATCCTCCACTGCACTCCCTGGCCACAGCAGAGAGCTGGCCTGGAAGAGGGGTAACCGGGACAGAATCCAGCGCCCTGATAGGGACTAGAACCCGGTGTGCTGGCGCCACAGGTGGAGGATTAACCTAGTGAGCCGCGGTGCCGGCCTTAAAGTCTTAAAGTCAATTAATCTGATTTCCAGGAATAGCCTTCAGGCTTCAAAAAACATGCTCATTTCCAAAATTTAGCTACCTACCAGGCTTTGCCTCCAGGGGAAAAGCCCATCAGATATTCAGAGATGCTTTTAAAAAAATCCTGCAGGGGCTTGAATTTGGCCTAGTAGTTAAGCTAGGTTAGTTAGGAGGCTCATATCCCATTTTTGAAAGGCTGGGTTCAAGTCCTTGCTCTGGTTCCTGATTCCAGCTTCCTGACAGTACAGATCCAGAAGGCAGCAATGACAACTCCAGCAGCTGGGTTCCTGTGTCTCACATGGGCGAATGGATTAAGATCCAGACGCCTGACTTAATCTAACACAGCCCTGACTGGTGTGGACATTTGGGGAGTGAACCTGTGAATGTAAGTTTTCTATTTCTGTTTCTCTTACTATGTCTAAAGTTTTTTTTTTAAATCCCTTTAAAGATGCTGTGAATGGCATTTTGGTTTACATTATATCTCATGTTACTGCTGAAGGTGATTTTCATTGTTCCTATTCCCTGATGTGGTCACACAAACGACACAAATGTAAATTCCATAATTATGATAAATGTCACATACATGGAACACAGACACTCCTTTATTTATAATGGTATTATGTCCTGACAAACCCATCATAAAGTTAAAATCTACTTGATACATCAGGATTAGGAGACACAGACAGGCATTTTGTAGACAGGATAAGAAGCAAACATACAAAACACAACATCAAAGAATTGCTGGCAATACAGTGTTGGTGGCTGAGCAAGGGCTATGGCTACTTCTGCACAGCATCATGAGAGTATCCTATCATGTTTCACTAGCCTGAGAAGAGATCAAAACCCAGAAACTGTTTCCACTGAGGGTGTGCTGCCTTCACATCATTATGAAGTTCAAAAACCATAAGTCTGAAATCTTTAGATCCCAACTAATGAATAAAGTACTGTAAAAGTTTTCTTTCCCTATTGATTTATGACGAATTTAAAAGGTTTCCATGATGGCAGAAGAGGCAGGGAGCTTTCTGCTGTAGTCTAGGGGAAGATCATTTTTAAAAACATAGTGAGAGAATGCAATCTCAGGGAAGAGGGAGAAAACTGCAGACAAAACTCCACGTAAATTAGAAGGAAACCGTGGACCTACATGGAGGGTGTGGATGCGTACAACTGGGAAAGCAATGGAAGATGGCCCAAGTCCTTGGGTCCCTGCACTTGGAAGGGTCCTGGCTCCTGGCTTCGGATCGGCACAGCTCCAGCCATTGCAGCCAATTAGGGGAGTGAACCATTGGATGGAAGACCTTTCTCTCTCTTTCTCTCTCTCTCTCTCTCTCTCTGTGTGTGTGTGTGTGTATAACTCTGACTTTTGAATAAATAAATAAATCCTTAAAAATGAATAAGGAAGACAACATGATGCCCCCAAAGGAATACAACCACACTTTACTAGAATGTGAAGATGAGATATTCAAGAATTTCTGGAAACATAATTCAAAAAATTGATCATAGGATTACTTAGAAGTAATCAGAAACATATCTATGGAGTAAAAAAATCCATACATGACATGAATGAAAATTTTAAAGAGAAATCAAAATGAAATACTGGAAATAAAGAATTCAATAGATCAAATTTAAAATGTAGAAAGCCTTAACAGACTTGGCAAGGCAGAAGAAAGACTACCTGAGTTAGAAGAAAAATCTCTGGAAATCTTACAGTCAGACAAAAAAGAAGAAGAAATTAGAAAACTAAAAAACAGTTGAGGATTTACAGGATACTATCAAACAACCCAATACAGGTCTTAGGAGTTTCTGAAGGTGTGGAAAGAGAGAATGGATTAGAAGGCATTCTTAGTGAAATAATTACAGAAAACTTCCCTATTTGGAGAAAGAAAGGGACATCCCAGTACAGGAAGCACATAGAACTCCTAATAAATATGACCAGAAAAGATCTTCACCATGACACACTGTAATCAAATTCACCACAGTGAAACATAAAAAAAGATTCTAAAATGTGCATGAGAGAAATACCAGATTACTTTCATAAGATCTTCAGTTAGACTCAGAGAAGACTTCTCCTAAGAAATCTTACAGGCTAGGAGAGAGTGGTGAGATATATTCCAAGCCTTAAGAGAAACGAACTGTCAACCCAGAATACTGTACCCTACAAAGCTCTCATTTAAATGAAGGTGAAATAAAGACATTACATAACAAACAGAAATCAAAAGAATTTGTCACTACTAATTCAGCCTTATAAAAGATGCTTAAAGTTGTGCTATACACAGAAACATGGTCACCACTATGAAAGAAGGTGAAGGCAGAAAGTGTCTCAGTGAAAGTAAAAAGGTAATGCAAAGTAAACAATGAGAATATTTATGGAAAAATGGCAGGGCCAAGTCATTACTTACTAACAGTCACCTTGAATGTAAATGGCCTCAACTCTCCAGTTAAAAGATACAGACTGGCTGAACAGATTAAAAAACAACACCCATCTATTTGCTGTCTACAAGAAATGCATCTCACCAACAAATACACCTGCAGACTGAAAGTGAAAGGATGGAAAAAGTTATTCCATGCCAACAGAAGCCAACAGCGATTCTAATATCAGATAAAATAGATTTTAACACAAAAATTGTTAAAAGAGATAAAGAAGGGCACTATGTAATGATTAAGGGATCAATTCAAGAGGAAGATATGACTACCATAAATGTACCTAATTACACATGGCTATTTAAAAGAAATTTTAATGGATATAAAGGGAGACATAGATTCCAATACAATAGTTATGGGGGACTACAATCATCCATTTTCAGCAATGCACAGATCAACCAGACAGAAAATAAGGAAACAGAGGTAATTGACACTATAGACCAAATAGACATAATAGATCTTACAGACCTTTTAATCCTACAGTTGCAGAACACACATTCTTCTCATCAGTACATGTAACTTTCTCTAGGAAAGAACACAAGTCAGACTATAAAGCAAGTCCCAGCAAACAAACAAACAAAAAAAAAATAGAAATCATACCATGCATCTTCTGACTGTAATGGAATAGCTGGAAACCAACAAAAAATGCTCAGGGTCACTAGCTATCAGAGAAATACAAATCAAAACCACAATGAGATTTTACTTCACCCCCATTAGAATGGCTTTCATACAGAAATCAACAAACCTCAAATGCTGATGAGGATGTGGGGAAAAAGGTACCCTAATCTTCTGTTGGTGTGAATGTAAACTGGTAAACCCACTGTGGAAGACAGTGTGGAGATACCTCAGAAATCTGAATATAGCCCTACCATATGACCTAGCCATCCCACTCCTGGGAATTTACCCAAGGGAAATGAAACATACCTATGAAAGAAGGTACACATTCTGTACCCTCAAGTTTATTGCAGCTCAATTCACAATATCTAAATTAAGGAATCAAGCCAAATGTCCATCAACTAAAGAGTGAAAAAAGAAATTATGGGATCTATATACCAGGGAATACTATACAATGGTAAAAAATGAAAACCTGTCATTTCTAACAAAATGGATGAAACTGGAAAACATCATACTTAGTGAAATAAGCCAATCCCAAAGGGACAAATTCCATATGTTCTCCTTGATATGTAGTAACTGATAGAGTATGTAAAAGTTAATGCAGAGAATTGAAATCGACATTTTGAGATACAATGACTTTGAACAGCCATTGTCTCAAATGTTGGGGAATAATTTTGTTCCATTGTATTTGCTGAAGTCATAATAAAATATTAATAAACATGAGGAATCAGAAAAATTCAAATATTGGCCAGTTGAGAAAATAAATCTTTATTCTTTGAAAAATCAACATAATGAAGACAAAGTTAAGAAAGGTAAAACTTAAGTGTCCAGTTTGAAGAAGACTAAAGACACTGACAAAAAACTGGAGCAAGTGATACTATTCTAGGGTGAGGGTTGAGTATCTAAAATGGAATTAATGTGTCAACTGATAAAATTGGAATATGAACCACAGATTGGAAAACATACTATAGCAATGTTAAATATCCTGTATGTGATAACTACACTGAGATTATGTAGAGAATTTTTCTTGTTCACAGGGTTGAAGAATCATGATTTTTTTTCAACCTGTTCTCCAATGGTTCTAAGGAATTATCAATGTGTATACATAGAAAGTTATCAGAATGAAATGGAGCTGCTTCTGTCAACTGTAACAAAAAAGTAAATAAGTAAGCCTGGGAAATTATAAAGGAGGCATTATTACACAGTCACCCAATATTAATTATCACCAAAAAAACTGGCAGCACCAAAGTCAGGCAAGAATACTGTAACCTTATACAAAGAGTAAATTCTGTAAGGACTTTCAAAGGGTAGCTGTCTCTTCAGCTTATTATTGGTATCACCTTGTTAAATGGTATCACTTTGTTGTTAATCCTGTGGCCAAACAGTGTTGTTTCAAAGTATCTGTCTATTCTTAACAAAAAATTGCTTCAACCTACTTTAATACATTCAAAGTTACTATGGTGTCAGGATTCCTACTGCAATGCAATTCCCAAACAAATAGCAATATTCTTTGAAGAAAAAAAATCTAAACAAAGTTAATATGTTAAGCATTTAAAGAACCAACATTAATTGTGAATGCAGCTCTATCTGTTCTACTGTAGTGGGTTCTGTAAATTTGACTTTGAATCTTCTTGTATAAATCTGATTCAAATTGCTTACTCCATCTTCTTGAAAACCAAAATACAATTGAGCTCAAATATCTGGCATGACTTTTATGTGGACTTATCTTCTATTGCAAAAAAGAATAATATCTGATTACTGTAAGCCATAGCAGCTAACAAGAATTATACACAAGGATATGCCCAGGGAAGCTCTATTTTATTCTCAGGAAGGGAAACACAAGAGTAAAGAACATTCTTAACAAATAAGGGAGTCATAAGCAGAAGAAACCCAGCAAACAAAATGTTCTTTATAATATTACTTAATATTTTGTCTTCCCCAAAATGTTCTGAACTTGCCAAGCAGAGGGATGCATGATAAGAATCATAGTAAGTTCCCAATAAAAATTTGTAGTTAGGGACCAGCATTTGGTGGAACAATTAAAGTGACTCTTTAACTCCAACATCTTATATCAGAGTGACTGTGTTCAAGTTCAGGCTCCTCTATCAATTCCAGTTTCTTGCTAATGTTCACCCTGGGAGATATCCGTGATGGCTCAAGTAATAGGGTCCCTGTCACCCACGTGGGAGAACCTTACTATATATGTCTGGTTTCTGGCTTCAGCCTGGTCCAGCTTCAGCTGCTGTGGGCATTTGGGGAGCAAACCACTGGTTAGCAAATTCTCTCTCTCTCTCTCTCTCTCTCTCTCTCTCTCTCTCTCTGTGTGTGTGTGTGTGTGTATTTGTATGCATTTCTCTGTCTCTCTTTGTGTATCTCTCTCTGCCTTTTAAATGAGGTATTTTTTAAAAGATTTTAAAGGATTTGTAAATAATTGTCAGACACATTAAACATGATAAGGCATAGAATTCAAGTTATCTCAACAACCTCTCTGGAAGGACCTGAGACTAAAATGAATGGATACTAATAGTCTAATCTAGGTAGTCTGGAAACAATTATTCATGAAGTAAATGAGGCAAATCTGATGGCCCAATTCATTGTGGATATGCGGTAGGGTCTTATATAAGGATGCTTATTTTCGTTGTGATAAAATTCCTACATTTTGTTTAATTTATTTTTACTAACCAAAGTAAAGAACTGATTTGCAAAGCCAATATGAAGGGGAAATTGCATTATTTTCTCATAATTTATGCTTATTTCCAATCTCATCTTCCTGGATACATGGTTTTAATGACACAAAAGTCTACATCATAACTGTAACCATCATGACCATAACTATAGCTATTTAAAGCCAAGAAAACTTAAAAATGGTATTTATTTGAATAATGAATCCATGGAAAGAAATGTTTTGGATGGAAAATTCACTAAATTAATAATTCACATTTTAAGAAGGTAAAGAAAATTTCTCAGAGCATCAAAGTATGACAGGTTCTTTATCATTTTAATATTGTTCCCCCTACAGTCAAACCTGTGGTCTATAGCGTTTCCAAGCCTAGTTGAATATGATAATATGAATCAGTTTGTCTGTAATAATAAATAGAGCTTATTGATCAGTTTCAAAGAGTGGGCTGGATTCTAAGAAGCTCTAAGAAATTAAACCAGGTCATCCTGCTAATATTCTGTAGGTCATAAAACTGAATCACAGAAATTTTCACTACACTGTCTGAAAGCACACACAGAATAATGCAGTCTTCATCCAGAACTGGGCCCTAAAATTCATAAATCAAGTCTTGACTTATTACTAAATCCTGTTCCAGGCAGTTTCCTGTTTTCTTGTTACCATTCTTTATTTTAGATTGGGCTTGAAATACTTCTCACATTGCTTTCCGTGATTTATTTCTTAGTACAATTAGATATAGTGATTATAATGTTTAATGTTTTTGTGTTTTCTGTGACATGGATAACATCTAGCCAATCTCCCCCTTCCCACACTCCATACTTTAAGTAAAAAGGACAAAGTGGCCACAAGGAATTACACATTTTTTTTTTCTCAAGGCTGAGCTGACCAAGGAGGACAATAGTTTCCCAGCACACAATAAACAAGAGAGGGTTGGGGGTATTTTTGTTGTTGTTTTCCTCTTTCTTCAACAAACAGTTATTTAACAACATATCAAAATGTTTTATTGGGAAAAGTACATCTTGGTGTTATCAGTATTATCACATATATTCCATAATAGAGTTCAGAACAATAATTATCCTGCCAAGCAAAAGCCATTAATCATAAACATACTTTAAATTCTTCCGTATTTTGAAGGGTCTGTAATATATCTAGATATCATGAAAAAAAAATACACATAAAGGCTGCCTGACTCTCCCAGATTAGAAAAGCTTTGTCTAAAATAATTGAGAAACAGATTCTTATAAATTTTTTAATCATTTTAATTATCTTAAGGATCATATAAGGCTTCATATAATATAACTGTGTAGAGTAACAAATACTGCAATTTAAAGGGAATTGTTCTTATGACACAATTTTACATGTGCATACTTCTGTAACTAAGCCAATGAATTAAATTAGATTAGCCTGTGAATGTGATTAACAGAATTAAATCATGTGATAATTAAACAGTATAAAGTGAAATAGTCCCTCCTATTCATGGGATACATGTTACAAGACTCACAGTTGATGCCTGAAATAAACACACACCCATAGCACAATTTAAAATTTATGAGCTGTTTCTGGAATTTTCCATGTAGTATTTTCAGACTACAGTGGACCACAAGTCACCAAAGTTGGAGAAAATGAAATTGTAGATAAAAGAGAATACCACCTTCACTGTATGAAAGAAAAACAGCTAAAGCTAGTTTTTTATATTTTGTGTAAATGATACAGAACTGCTTCTTTGAAATTTTAAACTCTATTTAGAGTTGTTTTTCAAGCACCAGGGAAGAAAACAGACACATTCAAACATGATTTACTTTATTGTCACTACATTTTTCCTAACTACACAAATTCAAGTAGAAAGCAACTTGGTAATCAAAAAAAGTAATAAAGCTTAAATTAGCTTCACTAGTAGAATGCAGGAACAGACAAATGAATATACCAGATAAGTCATGAACGATAGATGGCCATCAATGTGTTTGTCTTCATCTCTTTCTTGCTAACCCAGATAAGATGAGTATTTTAATGATTACTAAAGGCCTTTCTGGACCCTATTATCTGTTCAGTGCCTGCTGCGAGATCCAAGTACACACTTACTGTTTATCATTTATTTATTTATCATGTGAATGAAAAATAATCAGCAGAAGCAAAAGCATACAGATTCAATAAATATCTGTTAAAAACAATGAATATATGAAGCTACAGGAAAA
This sequence comes from Oryctolagus cuniculus, assembly GCF_964237555.1. Taxonomy (NCBI): domain Eukaryota; kingdom Metazoa; phylum Chordata; class Mammalia; order Lagomorpha; family Leporidae; genus Oryctolagus; species Oryctolagus cuniculus. The sequence goes on along the minus strand of NC_091440.1, from coordinate 117,765,837 downwards.
GGACCCCAGGCATTCCATGAAATAATGGTCTCCATGGCCAAAATGCAGATCAGACATGTAAGAGTGCTACTGAACAACTCACAAGAAAGTAGCAATGGTTCTAAGAATTTGTCAAACTATGATAGGAGAAAATGCCCCCTCAAAAATACTATTTCCCCAACTAATAGCAATGTTCTGTTAATATATTTTGTTAATTTTGAATTTTATTTAATCTATTATAGTCATTTCCTCTGTTAAAAAAACAATTTGACTTGATAAGTTTGCAAGCAAATATAAACTAGAAACCAATGTCTTATTTTCTAAAATAGATTTTATGAGATGACTATCTAAAGTGCTAAGAGTTCTGTGTAAATAAACAATAGGAAAGGCCACTTCATACTCTTTTATCACTACTGGAACTTGGAACTGTTGCAGGTCAGCAAACGCATTGGCTGAATGTGACCTAAGAGTAAGTGACTTCTACGTATCAATTGTCACATTGAACATTAATGGTCTGAATTCTTCAGTTAAAAGACACCGTTTAGCTGACTGGCTCACAGAACACAACCCAACTATTTGTTGCCTACAAGAAACACATCTCTCTAACAAAGAGGCATGCAGACTGAAAGTGAAAGGTTGGAAAAAGATATTCCATGCCAACAGAAACCAAAAAAAAGCAGGTGTAGCCATATTAATATCAGACAAAATAAACTTTAATACAAAAACTGTTAAGAGAGACAAAGAGGGACACTATATAATGATTAAGGGTTCAATTCAACAGGAAGATGTAACTATTATAAATGTATATGCACCTAATTACAGGGCACCGGTCTATTTAAAAGATATGTTAAGGGACTTAAAGGGAGATTTAGATTCCAATACAATAGTACTGGGGGACTTCAATACTCCACTCTCAGAAATAGACAGATCATCCGGACAGAAGATCAACAAGGAAACAGCAGATTTAATTGACACTATTGCCCAAATGGATCTAACAGATATCTACAGAACTTTCAACCCTACATCTACAGACTTCAAATTCTTCTCAGCAGCACATGGAACCTTCTCTAGGATTGATCACATACTAGGCCATAAAGCAAGTCTCAGCAAATTTAAAAGAATTAGAATCATACCATGCAGCTTCTCAGACCACAGCGGGATGAAGCTGGAAATTAGCAACTCAGGAAACCCCAGAAAGTATGCAAACACATGGAGACTGAACAACATGCTCCTGAATGAACACTGGGTCATTCAAGAAATCAAAAGAGAAATCAAAAACTTTCTGGAAGTAAATGAAGACAACAACACAACATATCAAAACTTATGGGATACAGCAAAAGCAGTATTGAGAGGCAAATTTATAGCAATAGGTGCCTATATCAAGAAATTGGAAAGGTACCAAATAAATGAGCTTTCAGCGCACCTCAAGGACCTAGAAAAACTGCAGCAAACCAAACCCAAATCTAGTAGGAGAAGAGAAATAATTAAAACCAGAGAAGAAATTAACAGGATTGGATCCAAAAAAACATTACAAAAAATCAGCCAAGCAAGAAGCTGGTTTTTTGAAAAAATAAACAAAATTGACACCCCATTGGCCCAACTAACTAAAAAAAGAAGAGAAAAGACCCAAATCAATAAAATCAGAGATGAAAAAGGAAACGTAACAACAGACACCACAGAAATAAAAAGAATCATCAGAAATTACTACAAGGACCTGTATGCCAGCAAACAGGAAAACCTATCAGAAATGGATAGATTCCTGGACACATGCAATCTACCAAAATTGAACCATGAAGACATCGAAAACCTAAATAGACCCATAACTGAAACAGAAATTGAAACAGTAATAAAGGCCCTCCCAACAAAGAAAAGCCCAGGACCAGATGGATTCACTGCTGAATTCTACCAGACATTTAAAGAAGAACTAATCCCATTTCTTCTCAAACTATTCAGAACAATCGAAGAAGAGGGAATCCTCCCAAATTCTTTCTATGAAGCCAGCATCACCTTAATCCCTAAGCCAGAGAAAGATGCAGCACTGAAAGAAAATTACAGAATATATCCCTGATGAACATAGATGCAAAAATCCTCAATAAAATTCTGGCCAATAGAATACAACAACACATCAGGAAAATCATCCACCCAGACCAAGTGGGATTCATCCCTGGTATGCAGGGATGGTTCAACATTCGCAAATCAATCAATGTGATTCACCACATTAACAGACTGCAGAAGAAAAACCATATGATTATCTCAATTGATGCAGAGAAAGCATTTGATAAAATTCAACACCCTTTCATGATGAAAACTCTAAGCAAATTGGGTATAGAAGGAACATTCCTCAATATAATCAAAGCAATTTATAAAAAAACCCACAGCCAGCATCCTATTGAATGGGGAAAAGTTGGAAGCATTTCCACTGAAATCTGGCACCAGGCAGGGATGCCCACTCTCACCACTGCTATTTAACATAGTTCTGGAAGTTTTAGCCAGAGCCATCAGACAAGAAAAAGAAATCAAAGGAATACAAATCAAGAAGGAAGAAGTCAAACTATCCCTCTTTGCAGACGATATGATTCTGTACTTAGAGGATCCAAAGAACTCTACTAAGAGACTATTGGAACTCATAGAGGAGTTTGGCAAAGTGGCAGGATATAAAATCAATGCACAAAAATCAACAGCCTTTGTATACACAAGTAATGCCATGACTGAGAAAGAACTGCTAAGATCAATCCCATTCACAATAGCTACAAAAACAATCAAATACCTTGGAATAAACTTAACCAAGGACGTTAAAGATCTCTACGATGAAAATTACAAAACCTTAAAGAAAGAAATAGAAGAGGATACCAAAAAATGGAAAAATCTTCCATGCTCATGGATTGGAAGAATCAACATCATCAAAATGTCCATTCTCCCAAAAGCAATTTATAGATTCAATGCAATCCCAATCAAGATACCAAAGACATTCTTCGCAGATCTAGAAAAAATGATGCTGAAATTCATATGGAGGCACAAGAGACCTCGAATAGCTAAAGCAATCTTGTACAACAAAAACAAAGCCGGAGGCATCACAATACCAGATTTCAGGACATACTACAGGGCAGTTGTAATCAAAACAGCATGGTACTGGTACATAAATAGATGGATAGACCAATGGAACAGAATTGAAACACCAGAAATCAATCCAAACATCTACAGCCAACTTATATTTGATCAAGGATCTAAAACTAATTCCTGGAGCAAGGACAGTCTATTCAATAAATGGTGCTGGGAAAACTGGATTTCCACGTGCAGAAGCATGAAGCAAGACCCCTACCTTACACCTTACACAAAAATCCACTCAACGTGGATTAAAGACCTAAATCTATGTCCTGACACCATTAAGTTATTAGAGAACATTGGAGAAACCCTTCAAGATATTGGCACAGGCAAAGAATTTCTGGAAAAGACCCGGGAGGCACAGACAGTCAAAGCCAAAATCAACTATTGGGATTGCATCAAATTGAGAAGTTTCTGTACTGCAAAAGAAACAGTCAGGAGAGTGAAGAGACAACCAACAGAATGGGAAAAAATATTTGCAAACTATGCAACAGATAAAGGGTTAATAACCAGAATCTACAAAGAGATCAAGAAACTCCACAAAAACAAAACCAACAACCCACTTAAGAGATGGGCCAAGGACTTCAATAGACATTTTTCAAAAGAGGAAATCCAAATGGCCAACAGGCACATGAAAAAATGTTCAAGGTCACTAGCAATCAGGGAAATGCAAATCAAAAGCACAATGAGGTTTCACCTCACCCCGGTTAGAATGGCTCACATACAGAAATCTACCAACAACAGATGCTGGCGAGGATGTGGGGAAAAAGGGACACTAACCCACTGTTGGTGGGAATGCAAACTGGTCAAACCACTATGGAAATCAGTCTGGAGATTCCTCAGAAACCTGAAGATAACCCTACCATTCAACCCAGCCATCCCACTCCTTGGAATTTACCCAAAGGAGTTTAAATTGATAAAGAAAAAAGCAGTCTGCACCCTAATGTTTATTGCAGCACAATTCACAATAGCCAAGACCTGGAACCAACCTAAATGCCCATCAATGGTAGACTGGATAAAGAAATTATGGGATATGTATTCTTTAGAATACTATACCGCAGTAAGAAACAACGAAATCCAGTCATTTGCAACAAAATGGAGGAATCTGGAACACATCATGCTGAGTGAAGTAAGCCAGTCCCAAAGGGACAAATACCATATGTTCTCCCTGATCAGTGACAACTGACTGAACACCCAAAAGGAAACCTCCTGAAGTGAAATGGACACTATGAGAAATGGTGACTTGATCAGCATAGCCCTGACTGCTAATGGACAACTTAATACATTATCCCTCATAGTATTTTTTTTTGTCTGTTCTACTTAATATGACTGGTTTAATTCTGTAATTATCACACAGTTATTCTTAAGTGTTGAAAATTAACTGAAATGTGATCCCTGTTAAACATAAAAGTGGGAATAAGAGAGGGAAGAGATGTATAATTTGGGGCATGCTCGGGCTGACTTGCCCCAATTGGTAGAGTTGGAAACATACTAGGGGATTCCAATTCAATCCCATCAAGGTGGCATGTGCCAATGCCATCTCACTATTCCAAGTGATCAATTTCAGTTCACAATTGATCATAATGAAAGGACTAAGAGTCAAAGGGAGCACATAAACAAGTCTAGTATCTGCTAACACTAACCGATAGAATAAATAAAGGGGAGAGTGATCCAACATGGGAAGTGAGATACTCAGCAGACTCATAGAATGGCGGATGTCCTAAATAGCACTCTGGCCTCAGAATCAGCCCTAAAGGCACTCGGATCTGGCTGAAAAGCCCATGAGAGTATTTCAGGCATGGAAAGCCAAGACACTCTGGCAAAAAGATCTCTGTGAGTGAGATCCCAGTGGAAAGAACAGGTCTTCAAAGAGGGAGGTGCCTTTCTCTGAAGGGAGGAGAGAACCTCCACTTTGACTATGACCTTGTCTAAACAAGATAAGAGTCGGAGAACTCAAGGGGCTTCCATAGCCTTGGAAACTCATGACTGGTGCATAGGGAGATTACTGATGCCATAAACAGGAGTGTCAATTTGTAAAGTCAACAACAGGAGTCACTGTGCACTTACTCCTCATGTAGGATCTCTGTCCTTAATGTGCTGTACACTGAGGCTTAATGCTATAACGAGTACTCAAACAGTGTATTTCACTTTGTGTTTCTATGGGGGTGCAAACGATTGAAATCTTTACTTAATGTACACTAAACTGATCTTCTGTTAAAAAAAAAAAAAAAGAAAAGAAACTATCAATTCCCAACTTGACTCTCACTGGGATTAAACATGACAATAGGTCTGATCTGATTTCATCATCATTTAAAAAAAAATCATCTATTATTTTTCACTTTATGTTTCTGTGTGGGAACAAACTGCTGAAATCCATACTTGATGTATACTAAGCTGATCTTCTGTATACTAAGATAATCGAAAATGAATCTTGATGTGAATGGAAGGGGAGAGGGAGTGGGAAAGGGGAGGGTGGTGGGTGGGAGGGACGGTATGGGGGGGAAAGCCATTGTAACCCATGAGACGTACTTTGGAAATTTATATTCATTAAATAAAAGATTAAAAATAATAATAATAAAAAAAAAAATTAAAAAAACACCTTATAAAGAAAAAAAAAAAAAGAGTAAGTGACTTGTTATCAGCACTCAAACGTCCTGGCCTTACTCTGCTGCTGCCAGTCGCACTGCACCCTTGAAGACTCTCATCACAATAGCACAATTTTAGTGACACAAGAACAACCCCTGTATATCTCACATTGCGATGAGTCTCTATAGTGTAGTGAGAATATTCTTGCTAAAACTTTAGAAACTTTGAATTGTCCATGGGTAAAGTACATGTATCTTCCCCAAGTCTCATCTAGCACTTTCTGAAAGGTCTCCAAAATCTAGATCCCTACCTATCCAGCTGAACTGATGCTTCCTCAATCTTTACCTTTCCCCAGTCTTCCACGCATCCTTAGAAAACCACTTACAATGCCATTAGCACCCCTACTATCCTCCACAACTCTAGGCATGTACACACATTATTCTTTTTAGTTCAATGCCATTCTTCTGGGGTGGGAGTTTGGTGCAGTGGTTGAGACACAGCTTGGGGTACCCACAACCTATGCTGGAGTGCCTAAGTTCAAGTCCCAACTCTGCTCTCGATTCCAGCTGATTATGCATACCCAAGTAGGCAGAAGCTCAAGTACCTGGGTCCCTAACACCCATGTGGGAGACTCTCATGAAGTGCCCAATTCCTAGCTTTTGCCTAGGCTAGGCTTCATTGTTGGGAAATTGGAGAATTAATAATTAATTGGGGAATTAATCAGCAGATAAGAGTTCTCCCTCCTTCTCTGTCTCTAACTCGCCCTACCTTTCAAATAAAAGTTCATCCATCTATTCATGTTTTATAAGCAACACACCCTTTTTAATCCCTGCATTGTCTCCTTCAACTAGTAAAAACCACTTATCCTAAAATCTCACATTAGACTCATATTTCTTCTCCATCAAATTGTTCACAACCAATGAGGCTGTATGAAACATGCATCAAGTGCTTATTACAGTAAATGGCATGGTCATTTTACATGTTTGTCTATCCCTAGCGGACTGGGAGTACAGAAAGTCACATTCATCCAAAGAGGTCCCCAGTGCTTAGTGTTTGTGTTGTAAGAACTCAACAATTACATACGGATGAATGAGAATCAGAATAAATAGAAAGACAAAACACATAGTAAGGAATTTACTTTTAAAATCTACTCATGATTGTGGTAGGCAGAACAGTGATCTCCCTGGGATCTGTTAATAAGTCATCAGGCAAAGAGAAACTAAAGTTGAGCCTGTAATTAAGATTGCTAACCAGCTGACCTTCAAATAAAGTTATTAGTCTGGAAATCTAAATGAGTTCCACATGATCACAGAGATCATTTAAAAAGAGGAATAGGGAGGCTGAGGAGGAGATGAAGTGATGTGAGATAGAAAGGACTCAACTCACCATAGCTGGTTTCAAGGGCAGAGGAAGGGGGCCACAAGCAAAGGAACATGGGGAAGCCTCCAGCAGCTGGAAACAAACATGGAAACTGATGCTCCCTTAAGGCTCCCAGAAAGGATCACAGCCCTACTGACAGCTTGAGCTCAGCCTAATGAGAACTGCATGACACATGTGACCTGGCAATCAGCACAGTAATAAATTTTCACTGTTTTAAGCTACTAAATTTGTGGAGATTTGTTATGGCAGCAAACAGAAAACTAACCCAACAGAAAAAACAGAGTAGACTAGTATTTTTTAAGGTACAAAGGGTTAATCAGTAATAAAAAGTTAATTTAATAACTTTATAAAAACTTCCATTAATCAATGATTTATAAAGAAAGTGAAAATATGTCAGAAACTCTAGAAGACATGTCCAGCACATATAAACCAACAACAAAGGGCTAGATCTAGAATATATATAAAGAGTTTCTAAAATCCGTAAGAAATAGTAAACCAAAGCAAAAGAAACCAGAGGTTTGAACTTGTACTTCATAAAGTAAATAATGCAAATGACCACAAAACATATTGCAAACCTCATGAGTAATCAGGGAATCAAAAGTAAAGGGACTGGTGCTGTGGCTTAATGGGTTAGGCCACCACCTGCAGCAACAGCAGAAGTAGTGGCTGCTCCACTTTTGATCCAGCTCCCTGCTTATCTATGTGCCTGGGAAAGCAACGGAGGATGGCCCAAGTGTTTGGGTCCCTGCACCTATGCGGGAGACCCAGAAGAAACTGCTGGTTCCTGGCTTTGGCCTTGCCAGCCCCAGTCATTGTAGCCATTTGGGGAGTGAACCAGTGGAAAGAAGACCCCTCATACTGTCTCTCCCTCTTTCTCTGTAACCCTGTCTTTCCAGTATATAACTAAAATCTTTTTTAAAAGAAATGAAGAAAATTAAAACCAGGGAGAACATTTGGCACTGCAGTTAAGCTGTTGCTTGGGACAACTGCATTCCGTATCAGAGTACAGGAGTTCCAGTCTTGACTCCACTTTCCTGTTAAAGTCCCCAGTTCCATGTGGGGTCCTAGACTGAGTATCAGGCTCCTAGTTTTTACCCAGTCTTGGCTTCAGTGAACATTTAAGGAAAGAACCAGCATAAGAAAGACCTCTTTGTCTTTCTCTTTCTTCTCTCATCCCTCTGTCTTCCAAGGAAAATGAAAATAATTTTAAATGATATTTAATTTAAAACATGAGAGCAAATTGGCAAGTATAATCTGGAAATATCAGTTGTTACTGATTTGTGAGAGCAATGCGAACTCTTACAGACTATCAATGGGAGAGCAATTGGTATAAGCCCTTTGTAAAACAGGTTGGCATTATCTGTGTATACCCTAATGACTCAGAAGGTTTAACTCTAAGTATATGCTCTAGAGAAACTCAGAACACACAAATATCCATATTTCCATTGTGCAGAATAGGCCCAAATTGGAAAGAGAGACAGTACTAAACTAGATTGCTTAGTGATACATAGGTACGTTGTAGAAACATAGTAGGGAGACAGCCGGCGCCGCGGCTCAATAGGCTAATCCTCCGCCTAGCGGCGCCGGCACACCGGGTTCTAGTCCCGGTTGGGGCGCCGGATTCTGTCCCGGTTGCCCCTCTTCCAGGCCAGCCCTCTGCTGTGGCCAGGGAGTGCAGTGGAGGATGGCCCAGGTGCTTGGGCCCTGCACCCCATGGGAGGCCAGGAAAAGCACCTGGCTCCTGGCTCATGCCATCGGATCAGCGCGGTGCGCCGGCCGCAGCGCGCCGGCCGCGGCGGCCATTGGAGGGTGAACCAACGGCAAAGGAAGACCTTTCTCTCTGTCTCTCTCTCTCACTGTCCACTCTGCCTGTCAAAAATAAAAAAAATTAAAAAAAAGAAAGAAAAAAAAAAAGAAACATAGTAGGGAGGCAGTCTTCTGAGCATTGTTAAGGTACTACAGTAATCCCGCTTTCCCCATAGGAGACACGGTCCAAGATCACCAGTAGATGCCTGAAACCACAAAGAGTAAGGAACACTGTATCTGAACTACATCACAGTGGGGTTTTGGGGGCCTTTTTTAGGTGAAGTAAGTGTTATTTCAACGAACGTACTACAATATCTTGACAGTGCATCTGACAATGACGGAGAGTGCTACTAAGTAGTGGGCTTATCCAGTTGGATACACTGAACAAAGAGGTGATTCACGTGCTGGGAGGGACTGAGTAAGACATCAAGATTTCATCAGACTTCTCAGAAGAGCATGCAAGCTAAAACTTACTTATTTCTAGAAATTTTCTTGACATAAATATTTGCTTTATAATTAGTAAGTTCAGTATTTTCATTGCATGCAAATTTTTAAAACCTAGAAACCTTTAAGGTATACAAACTTCACAGATTTCATATATATAAATTTAGGAACACAGTGATTCTTCCCACCCGCACTCCCACCCTTCTACCTCCTCCCTCTCCTGTTTCCATTCTCATTTTTTACTAAGATCAACTTTATGCACATAAGATCTGTGTAACTTTCATTCTTCTCTTTCATTTCATCTCCTTTACTCCTACTTTACTTATTCAACTATTGATTGACTAATTTTGTTAAATTCTCAGAGTATACCAGTGCTCCAGGTCACAAATATTATTCAAATAAAGGATAAGGTATAATAAGAAAAAGATTTATATATAAGGGAATAAAGTTATTTTTCATGAAATTAAAAACAGGAATGGCAATTTAGCCTGGTGGCTAAGATGGCTGCATCCTGTATCAGAGCACCTCAGTTTGACTCCCAACTCCAGCTCCTGACTCCAGCTTCCTGCTAATGCAGATCCCAGAGGCATCAATGATGTCTCAAGTAACTGGGTTCCTGCTAACCCCTTCAGAGAGTTGCATTGCATTCCTGACGCTTGCTCTGGGCCCTTTGCCCAGTCCCAGCCATGACAGGCATTTGGGGAGTGAACCAATAGATGGGAGTTCCTGTCTCTCTCTCCTTCTCTCTGCCTGTCAAAAAAAAAAAAAAAGGTAATAAATTAACTCTCTTGGATGCATCTCCGTGACTTCCAAATTTTGCCCCCAATTAAGCAACTTCTAATGTGTTTGAGGAAAATGAACAATCAAAGCAGAGCAAAACAAAATACCAGCTAAGAATTTTCCTTACTGGAGCTATTTCTACCAACTGTATGTGGTAACTGTGGGGAGCAACTCGGACTAGACTAAATTACTCGAATTAAGACTTACTCTATGCATCTGCTCTCCCACAATATGGCGCTGGGAGAGGAGTAAACAACTTTTACACAGCTGCCTCCAGTTCGACCAGTAACCTGCAGGAGCTGATCCTGCTCCTGATTGGAGGAGAGCAGCATACTCAGAGTGTGGGTAGCAGAGTTGGGATTGGTGGAAGAGGACTATAAAGGAGGAGAGCGACAACATGCACCAGGAACATCTAAGGGGAACATCCGAATAACATCTGAGCAGCCCCCGAGAGAGCCGGCCGGCGGTATGCCACTCCCCCGCGGAAGTGGGGAAAGTGGCCAGGGGGAACCGCCCTTCCACGGAGGTGGAAGGGACAGCAGCCAACCCGGGAAGAACCAGCAGCAAACCCGGGAAGGGCAGAGCAGACAAAAGAACAGCGCAGGGTCCTGTGTCGTTCCTCCGCGAAGAGGGGGAGCGACAGTAACTTTGAACAGCTCACTATGGAAAAAGATTTCACTCCCAGACTTAACTTAGAACCACAGAACAAGAGCTCTTGTAGCAATGATTAAATACATCTATTTATTTGTTTAAAAGCAATCAAGGAACAAATTAGAAGTTTGAACAATTAAAATTACATAGACCAGGCCGGTGCTGTGGCTTAGCAGGTAAGGCTGCCACTTGCAGAGCCAGCATCCCATGTGGGAGCCGGTTTGGGTCCCGGCTGCTCCACTTCCAATCCAGCTCTCTACTATGGCCTGGGAAAGCAGTAGAGGATGGCCCAAGTACTTGGACCCCTGAACCTGCATGGAAGACCTGGAGGAAGCTTTAGGCTCTCAGCTTCAAATTGGCATGGCTCTGGCCATTGCGCCATCTGGGGAGTAAACCACAGGTGGAAGACTCCCTCTCCCCCTCTCTCCCTCTCTCCCTCTCTCCCTCTCTCCCTCTCTCCCTCTCTCCCTCTCTCCCTCTCTCCCTCTCTCCCTCTCTCCCTCTCCCCCTCTCCCCCTCTCCCCCTCTCCCCCTCTCCCCCTCTCCCCCTCTCCCTCTCTGTAACTCTGCCTCCCAGGTAATAAAAAAATCTTTTTAAAAAAATAAAAAATTATATAGACCCAGAGGCATGCCCCAAGGGGTACTGACTTAAACTATGCTACAGTGATCATATTTTATGAGAAAGTGGTAGCCAAGACATTTCATACATACCTATAAAAATCATTTTAAGTTTTCTTTTAAAAATATTTATTTGCTTGAGAGGCAGAGTGAGAGGAAGAAGAGAGAGTGAGAGAGAGGGAGGGAGGGAGGGAGGTGTCTTCCATCTGCTGGTTCACTCCCCCAAATAGCTGCAATGGCCAGAGCTGAGCTGATTGAAGCCAAGAACCAGGAGCCTCCTCCATGTGTTCCACATGGATGCAGGGGCCCAAGGACTTGGGCCATCTTCTGCTTTCTCAGGCCATAGCAGAGAGCTGGATTGGAAGCGGACCAGCCAGGACCCGAACCAGCGCCCATATGGAATGACGGCGCTATAGGTGGCAGTCTCACCCACCACACCACAGCACAGGCCCCTGTGTTTTCTAAATGGGAACACTTCCCTGCTTTACCATAAAACTCTCACAATTTCAATCTCTTATTCTATACATTGAATATTTCTAGGTAGACTAGCAGAGATTAATAAACATAATTTCAGATCCAGGGATGCAGGGAGTTTTAGAGTAGGAGTCTGGCTGGAACATTTGCATGGGCAATTCAATGAGGAAGTATGTGAATGGAAACTGATCTTGTATTGTATCTCATTACTCAAGTCCACCAGAATTATCAAATTTGGTTTTACAGCGAAACTTACCACTTTACCTAAAAAGTTAAAACACAAAGCCAAAGTCTAACACAGACAAAAAGTACCCTTAGTCAAGAGCAACACAGATTTTTTGTAAGTGACAACCTCAAGTTCTTCTAGAAATAAACAGGAGAAGGAACATGAGTTTCTCTCATCCTTAAAAAATGCCCCTAAAAAAATCATCTTTTCATCACTTGGTCCCTGTGTGAGCTGGCTGCCTGGTGGGAACAGATTGGTGGATGTGGTAAACCAACCAGCACAGTTCTTCGTGAGGGAATTAATACTACAAAAATGTAGCAATTAACCTTAAGCCTCTAGTAATTAACCATAAATATGCCAGACTGCTCCATTTATTCAGATTTCAGGGACAAGAAGCCACAGACTACAGTGTGCTTAGCACATCAATGGGTCTACCCGCAAAACAGTTTTGCTTTTGGGGGAAGAAAAAGCATTTGACCAAAGTGTCTGAGTCAACGGCTTCCTGTAGATGGCCTCAACAGAGGGGTGTGACACTGGCCAACTCTGGAGCAATTTGCAGGCGACGTCAGCTCGCTGAACTCTCTGGGTAGCTCCAGGGCAATGTTTGAAATAAGTGTTCATCTTGAAAACGTTTACCTTAGAACAAGAATCGCCTTCCTGTTTTGTTCTGAACTATGTTTTTCAGCTGCTAGAATGCCATCACAGTCATCTTTGCAGATCTAATTGGTTTCATAAATCAAGTATTGTCCAGATGTTGCTTTCATGGTCTAAGCACTGGACAAAGCACTATACATAAAAGACAAACTTCTTTTGTAGTGTACATTCCATGTCTTTATTTCCTTGGATAACACTGATATTAAGTATTTTAATGTTAATGTGCATCATCAAAGAGATTATTGTTATAATAAAAGGCACTTCAAAAAGTTCATGGAAAATGGAATTAAAAGATGTTTATTGAAATGCATAGTTTTTTTATAAAATGCATCTTCCCCGAGCTTTTAGTGGGGCTCTTCATACATTCTCAAGTCATTTCATGTTCTTAAAACCTAAACGTAAAGGTGAATGAATACATTCCCTTACTATAACTTTCTCCAAATCAGTATATAAACCTGAACATTCTTGAAAGAAATATTAAAAAGCATAGACTGACAGAGTGAAAGGAAGGTTAGGAAGGGACAGAGTAGATAAGGGAGAGGGGGAGGAAGGGATGGAGAGAGATTGATCTTCCATCCGCTAGTTGACCCCCCAAGTGGCCTCAAGAGTCAAGTCTGGACCAGAGGAACCCAGGAGCTCCATCTTAGTCTCTCACATGGGTGGCATGGGCCCAAGACGTCACTCACTGCCCTTCCAGGTGCATCAGCTGGTAGTTGGATGAGAAGCAGAGCAGCTGGGACTGGAATTAGCACTCCAATACGGGATGCCCATGTGGCAAATGGCTGCTTATCCTACTGCTCCACAACAGAGGCCCCAAATTGGAACATCTCATTTCAAAAGAAGAGCCTCCAAATTTTACTTTTTTAAACTTTTATTTAATGAATATAAATTTCCAAAGTACAGCTTATGGATTACAGTGGCTCCCCCTCCCATAACTTCCCTCCCACCCACAACCCTCCCCTTTCCCGCTCCCTCTCCCCTTCCATTCACATCAAGATTCATTTTCAATTCTCTTTATATACAGAATATCAGTTTAGCATATATTAAGTAAAGATTTCAACAGTTTGCACCCACATAGAAACACAAAGTGAAAAATACTGTTTGAGTACTAGTTATAGCATTAAATCACAATGTACAGCACATTAAGGACAGAGATCCTACATGAGGAGTAAGTGCACAGTGACTCCTGTTGCTGACTTAACAAACTGACACTCTTGTTTATGGCATCAGTAATCACGGTAGGCTCTTGTCATGAGTTGCCAAGGCTATGGAAGCCTTTTGAGTTCACCGACTCTGATCATATTTAGACAAGGTCATAGTCAGAGTGGAAGTTCTCTCCTCCCTTCAGAGAAAGGTACCTCCTTCTTTGATGACCTGTCCTTTCCATTGGGATCTCATTCACGGAGATCTTTCATTTAGGCTTTTTTTTTTTTTTTTTTTTTTTGGCTAGAGTGTCTTGAGCCCCCAAATTTTAATAGACTTCTCTTTTGCCTGAAGAAATGCTGTATGACATCACCCAAATGAGAGTTTTTATATTTTCCACAAGTTCCTGGCATTTGTACCTAAATTATTCTTCATTTCCACTTGCCAAGTCCTGTGACTAAATCATTTTCAAAGTTAAATGTGTCCTTCTATCTTTCTCTCCAAATCTACTATCACTCCTAGTTGAAACCCTTATCTGCTGCCTACCAATTTTCAGTTGAATCTGAAATTATCATTCAGCCTATAGTCTTATTTGTCACAATCTATCAGTAAATCTCTTTTAAAAACCTCCATGTCCCTCAGATACAACACAGTCCCATAAATTACAGTTCAACTACAAATATAGAATGCTCCACCCAAAAAGTAATTACGCCATGGTATTTCAAAAGATGTATTCCATTTCTTTTGCTTCCATTACTCCTCCCCATGTGGAAGGCTTTCTAGTCTCCTCATATTCTTTACCCAGGCTAAGCTTTGCAGGAGGCTGTAGATTCCTGTGATCTCTCATTTCTGTAATCTCAGAGTACTTTGTCTATCCTACTTATTTTAATCAACCCCATTTTGCCTTGCGAAATCCTTTGTAATGTATCCCATACTGATTTTTTTAATGCTGTGTTACTGTAAGTCCTTACATTCAGTGAGGGCTACTTAAAAGAGATTGAGAATCAAATTAGAAGAAGTTAAAATTACATAGATGTAGAGGCACTAAGAGAAGGTCTGCTTAGAGGAGAATAAAGTTTGAAAAACAGTGGTATACATTATGACTCAGCTCTTAAATGCATACTTAGGAGCTACAGAAAAAAGAAACTGTCTCTTTCACTTTTGTATCATCCAAAGAGCATGTTACACAACAGGGGCTCAACAAAACATTTAAATATTGGATAAAGCTTTACCTCTGTGTGTAACCAAAAATTAAAAATCCTAAGAGAAAATATTAATACTTAATTTTAAGAAGTTTTTCATTGTACATGAGACTAGATCTTGCTAAGTACTCAGTCCTTGACCTGCAAAAGAATATTTAGTTATAAAATGTTCTATCATCCATATTTTTATTTAGTGAGAAAATCATTTTTAGCTTACAATCCAGGCAGATTTTCCCATCAAAAGTTGGCCAATTTAACATCTCCTGACCACATTGCAAACAGAGATTGTTTGTGGTATAATAAAATATAATCATATCTGGTCTTTGTGCTGGGTTTCTGGTTCAAAGCTTCAACAATCCATGGTATGTCCTAAGTGATAAGAAGTATGTTTGTTGATGCTACCAGAACAACTCACATTAGCCTTTGAACATTTCGTATTGGGGACTGATCACCAGAAAGACCAACTGAAGAGGTTTTTTTGTTTGTTTTTTCGTGAAATTGTTGAACTCTTTACTTACTCAGTTGGTCTTCTGCTTACAAAGTGAAGGGAAAATGGATCCTACTGGAGAATGGAACTGGGAAAGGTGAGAGAGGAGCAGGAGGGGAGGGAGTGTGAATGGGAGGGTGGGCATAGTGGGAAGAATCACTATATCCCGAAAGTTGTACTTATGAAGTACATGAAGTTTGTATTCCTTAAATAAAGGATTTCTTTGAGGAAAAAAAAAGAACAACTGAGACACAGAGGAGGAGGGAGCAGTGGACCCACGCCAAGACTGGAGTTCCCATTATCTCAATACTTAGAGCTCTGTGTTTGGTTCCCCTTGCTCTGAAGATAAATAGACCTCCTGCCTGGACCAGGTTCATATCAGTTTAGAGGCCTAAAGAAAACCTAGACTAACCCACAGCTTCATTATATGCTCATTGTAATATATTAACATACTAAATGACACACCTACCAGCCACCATGACAGGAAACATTGGACTACATAAGCAAAAAAAAAAAAAAAAAAAAAAAAAGGTGGTAGCTAGACTCCAGGATACCTTCACCTAATTCCCAGTAAAAAAATGAATATTCTTCCCACTTATTAGAATGTACCTGCCCTTTCATTAACTGATCCATATTAACATTAAACACAGTTCAGAAGTGGACCACTCTCCACAAGTAGGCTCCATCTGTGAAGTGTGTACCTTTGCTTTTTTAATAATACAATTGGTACTCACTATTCACTGTTCTCCAACTCACTCCTGAATTCTTTCATGCAGTGAAGTCAAGGACCTTGCTACCTCCTATGTGATTAAAGGTTTGGAACTTTTTGCCAACTCAATGTCTAAGAACAGGAAAGTGGCTGGAGACTGACTCCACTTATAAACCTAATGATTTGATTAATCAATCAATTGTGCCCACATAATGAAACCTCAACAAACAGTCTGGACACTGAGGTTGCTAGCTCACGATACAAATATGTGCGAGGAGGTCAGCACTCCTGGATTCCAGAGGATGACAACATGAGAGACTTGTATATTCCCTACCCATGGACCCTGACCTTACCCCATGCCTTTGTTCAGCTGAATACTCTTATACTATATTGCTTACAGTAAGTTCTAGGAGTCTTTACAGCAAATTCGCAAGGCTGTAGTTGTGGGAAACCCTGGGTACTGAGTTGATTAAGCAGAAGGGATGGCGGCTTTGAGTCAAAATTTGTGGTTGGTGTCTGAAGTGAGGCAGTCGTGTAAAGGACTCTGCTAACTTGTGGATGCTATAGATTCAATGTCTGGATCTCAACCTCATAGGCTTAACTCCTCACTGTAGAGTGTTGTAATAGTCTATGGCAAGCCCCTGCTCAAAGCAGAAAGTGGGCTTTAAAAAAAAATGATACAGGTGAAAGAACTGGCTTGAGTCAGGTCAACCCAAGATACCATCTAATCTAACCTAAAGGAAACCTGAACCCACATTATATCCTCAGTATAATTCATTAGCAGAATAAGAACTCCTTTCGACAGTTCGACAGCTGTGACAATCCATGGAAGTGAACACATAAGGAGAGAAAAGATGTGGATCCGTAATTCCTGGAAGTCATCATCCTTTTCCCAGAAATAATATGAATATCTTGCCCAGATATTTACATTTGCCAAAGCTCATAAAGGAGGAGCAGAAACAATAGCAGTACTGCTTTCTGTAGAGTTGCCTGCTCATTGCCACTTTTTTTTTTTAATAAACATCACTAACTTTGACTTTGCTGGCTTAAAACTGATTTCTCTCTCTCTCTCTAAAGCCAAAGACCTCTGGAGCCTTAGTGGCCCACACAGCATCCCTGGATGACCCATATTAGGAGGAGGCGTTTCTGGGAGGTGCTTAAGTCATGAGAGAAGAACCCTTGTGATTGGTGTTAGTGTCCTTATAAGAGATCTGGGAGTACCCTCTTGTCCTTCGTTCTATGTGAGAACACAGAGAAAAGATGCTATCTGTGTGCCAGAGAGCATGTCCTTGCCAGTCACCAAATCTGCCAGTCCCTTGATCTAGGACTTTTCAGCCCTTAGAACTGCAAAAATAAGTTTCTGTTGTTCATATCAACCAATATGGTATTTTATTATAATAGCCCCATCTAAGCTACAGGGTCAGCTGTAACTCCAGGTAGTGTCACAAATGAACTGGATTGGACTGTAGGATACTGGGGTGGGGTCACAGAAGTGGTGTCAGAATGCAGTGTTGTCACTGTGGTTTAGAAGACAAAACATACAGCAATGGAAGACAATGATGCACAAGGTCTGGCAAAGAAATGACAGCCCTAGAACAACAAGTGATTAACAAAAGAAACCATCCCAAGGGGTAACAGAGGAATGAATCTGCTTAGCATAAAAAGCTGACAATGACTCTTGAGATAAATGTTGTGAGAGACAGAAGGCAGACCACAAAGCAGAACCAGACTTCACTCTCCTAAGCAAGATCAGCAGGAGGTTGTACTTGCAAAGGGCAATCAAAGTATGGGGAAGGGGCAACCTGCAGGGTCAGACTGTATCTGCCTGAAGCCAGAGAGAGTCCTTAGTCACACAGGTGAAAGAAATTTCACCTGTTCTAAAAGGAAGACAGAAGGAGACCATCCTATCAGAACCACTCCCTCTTGTGTCTCATGATGTGCAACTGTACAATAAAGCATTTGTTTGTTGCATGTGTTCAGTGATTTTAATCTAACAATTGCATTGTCTTCCTCAAGTTAAAAAACCACAAGACCTCTCCAGGTATTCTTATAGATAGATATGCAAATGAGCATCATACTGCGTCAGTGTTCAAACTCTGGTACTCACAGTGGGCAAGATCCAACATACATTACTCTCACAACATTTTGCCTTAAATGGACTACTTTGAATGCTTTACATATTCTACTTATCTTCAATTATAGTTTATGAATAGACAAGACATTATCAAAGAAAAAGTGCATATGTATATTCATACATATTTAAATAAATCTATCTAAATAGGACCTGGGACTGGATCCAAGTGGCCAAGTTGTTCTTCCTCTGGAATGCTGGAAGGAAATGTACTGAAACTAGGAACTATTAATTCAGATAGCAAATTCCCCTGCTGAAAACATGCAGGAAGTGGCAGCGATGTGAATGTGTGTAAAGTGGCTTTATGCCCAATACTTGGATGCATAGGCTTCGTTGGCCATTATGTAACCATCATGAGAACCATGAGCCTTACCTTCTCCCTTCTTTACAATCTGCTAATTCTTGGAAAATGCAGGACACTTCTGCTCATGATCAATGCCTTTAGTACTTTCTGAAAAAGTTATCAAATTGAACAACTTCTGCTTTTAAAATATATTCTAGGCTGGCGCCGTGGCTCACTTGGCTAATCCTCCTCCTGCGGCGCCAGCACCCCGGGTTCTAGTCCTAATTGGGGTGCTGGGTACTAGTCCCATTTGCTCTTCTTCCAGTCCAGCTCTCTGATGTGGCCTGGGAGGGCAGCAGAGGATGGCCCAAGTGCTGGGGCCCCTGCACCCGCATGGGAGATTGGGAAGAAGTACCCAGCTCCTGGCTTTAGATCGTTGCATTGCCAGCTGTAGCGGCCATTAGGGGAGTGAACCAATGGAAGGAAGACCTTTTTCTCTGTCTCTCATTCACTGTCTATAACTCTCTCTGTCTCTCTCACTGGCTAACTCTGCCTGGCAAAAAAAAAAAAAAAAAAAAAACCACATATTCTAAATCCTTATTTTTTTAGATATCTTCAGTTTTCTGTTTAAAATGTCAAGAGGTACCCTAATAAAATTTTCAACAAATTCTTAAGTCAATGTTTATTTGAATTCACTTCAGCTGTAATTGAATGCCATGTATAGTGTTTCTCATGTAAGATTATGGAGAACAAGATTTCACAGTGAAAAAATCTAAAAATCCCCCAAAAGTATGAAAATCATTGGTACATGGAAATACCACAAATTCATAAAACTTGATTTGCCATAACACAATACTTTGCAATATGGGCATACCTCAGATATGCTACAGATTCTGTTTCAAACCACTGTAACAAAATGATTGTTGCAATAAAGTCACATGGATGTTTTGATCCCCCAGTGCCCATAAAACTTATGTTTATATTCTGCCGCAGTCTTAAGTATGAAATGACATAATATCTGAAAAATAATGGACATATCTTAATTTAAAATACTTTATTGCTATAATTTATGCTTTAATTTATGTTATCATTTCTGCTATTGAAAAAATGATGTCAATAGACTTGGTCAATGCAGATTCGCCAGAAACCACCAATTTGCTTTAAAAAAAAAAAACAGCATCTGCAAAGCAAAACAAAGTGAAGCTCAGTAAAGCGAAGTATGCCCTAAGCAATAGTTATTTTCACATGTAAACTTGACTGGGTGATGGTGCTTAGGTATTTGGCCAAATATTACTCTGGACGTTTCCGTGAGAGTATCGTAGTTCGAGATTAACATAAAATCAGTAAATTGAGTAAATCATGATGTTCTCCATTATGTGGGTGGGCATCTAGCAGTCTGCTGATGGCTTGAACTGAACCAAAGATTGAATTCCCTGAGCAGGAAGGAATTCTACACCAGGTGGCCACAGGACCTGAAATGCAGTACTGACTCTTCTCTTGTCTCCCACCTGCTGGCTTGCCCAGATTTTGGACTCACTAGTGTCCATATTCCCTTGAATAATTTTTGTTTGTGAACACACATTTTTGAATAGATTATTTATTTGAAAGGTAAAGTTACAGAGATAGAAAGAGACTGTCCATCCTTTTCCCAAATGGATGCAACAACTGGAGCTGGACCAGTCCAAAACCAGGAGTGTCTTCTGGGTTTCCCACATGGGTGCTGGAGCCCAAGCCCTTGGATTACTCTCTCCTGTTTTCCCAGACACATAAACAGACAGCTGGATCAGAAGTGGAGCAACCAGGACATGACCTGGCACCCAAATAGGATGCTGGTGCTGCTACCAAAGAAGAGCAATGCCACAGCGCTGGCCCAACACACATATTTTTATACACACACACACACACACACACACACAATGAGTTCTCACAATTTTATGTTCACTCAGCATCCATTTCGAATACAAGTTTCACTTTTTCTTATCAGAAGTAAGGTTCAATTGCCCCTGAGAGAGTTTGTAGTTCTACTGCACAACTCAAGCACTCCAGCCCATGGCCAGAATCAGAAACACAGAGATATCTCCCCAGCATCACAGAGCAGGCTACCTGCTTTCCCCTGCTTCCTTTAAGGAAAGTTTCAGGCCTTTTCCCTGACCTAGAAGTGATTCCTACCCCCTTATACACACTCCAGTGGCTTCTCTGTCTGCCCCCAACCCCGATTCTCCTTGCCCAGGTCTGTGTTTTGTTTGCTATTGCAATGATCCGTTGAATTTGTGCCTTCCCAGGGGGCTGCCCCAGGTTGTATTCTCCATGGTGTCCCAGGGAAAATCTGAAGTCAGGCTCCAGTGCAATGATCAGGAAGGTGTGAAGTAAACACAATTCAGAAAAGACACATAAGGGTGTATGTCAGCACAAACAAGCTTTCCATGTAAGAGACCCCTAATAATGGCTGAATGACTAAGCATCAGGCCATCCACCAGGCAAAAGAAGTATTCTGTGAACACCCACATGCAGCTCCTCTTTGCTTCTGGTTAGGCTAGGTTATAGGTACTGCTCTCTCTACTGCTGGAATGACAATTTAGCTGAGGGCTCTCATGAACACACACACACATACACACACAGAGAGAGACACCCTACTAGCTCTGTTTCTCTGGAGAACTCTAATACACAATAAAAAACATAAGCCAAGAGAGTAAAAGCAACTTCAAAACTAAAAAGAACAACTTCTAGTAAAATATATATTTGTGGCAAGAATCAGGTACATTATAATAGATCTCAGGTCACAAATATCTTTTGACACAGAAAAATTCCAGCTTTGTAATTCATCATAAACCAAAACATGATCAAAAATATATCTTTGAATACAGCTTACTTTTGAATCTACACTGATATGGATAGTTTTCTTTTTATCTTGAGTTCTCTTTCTTCTATTAAGAGCACTTTGGTTTTCCTACAAGTAGTGGAGGCGTGCCTCACACAGGAGGCCAGAGGCAGGCCTGGCCATGGAAAACATTTATGTACAGTAAATGGAAAATTCACTGGTTCCATAATACAGTGACAGGTAAAGGATAGTTCTGGAATTTTTGCATAGATGCCAAAAAGAGAGGTGGCTTACATACAATGCAGCAAAATTTCAGGGCACCAAACCACGCATGAAGCCACCGGTGAAGTTTTGCTGATGAGATTGTTTTGCCTTCCATTCTGGTAAAAATGTTTTCTGAGACTGTCTCCACCTTTCTCACAGTTGGAAAGATAAAGGTCTAAGGAGTCTCTTCCACCACCAATCCTCTCACCTAGAAATCTGCTTACTCCCCATGAGCTACCGACCACCAGCTCTGTTTCATGCAGGCTAAGATAAACTGGGCGCCAGCAGATACAACCACTGCACAATTCAGGGATGGTTATGTACTCAAGTAGAGACAATAAACCACAAGCCCAGCGTGACCTCTGGAGATGTCAGGAAAGAAAACGTCTCCTTTGGGAGTATGATGCTGTGAGGATTTGTGTGCAACCAGATCTGCTTGTTTCAACATGAGCAAAGACACTTTGAGGTGGAAGCCCATGCAGGAGGAGGCAAAGCCAAGACAGAGATCTTGAGGACGTGTCTTGAGAACAGATATCTGGACCAGTCATAACTCAGTCACATTCACATCCTGGAATTTTTGGTCACAAGAGACAACAACATTGTTTTTAGCTCAAGAGTGAATTGAATTTCTGTAACATGCAAACCCAAGTAGCTCTAATAAAGCAGAAACTGAGCACATTAATGTATAGGAAATATGTTATGCTTGTGACAATGGTGAATAGAGGAGAGCTTCAGTGCAATTCAGAGTGGAAGTTGATCTGATCAAGCAATGTTCCTGCAACACGGGCCTCAGTTTCAGGCTACATTTTCCATTACTCTCATAATTCACTCAGTGAGACTGGGTTACACATTGGACACAAAACAGAAGACACATGTGTGGGGAGCAACTGAGACTAAATTACTGGAATTAAGACTTATTCTATGCATCTGCTCTCCCACAATATGGCGCTGAGAGAGAGACCAAACAACCTCTACGCAGCTGCCTCTCGCCAATTTGACTGATAAGCTGCAGGAGCTAATCCTGCTCCTGATTGGAGGAGAGCAGCGTGCTTGGCATGTGGGTAGCAGAGTTGGGATTGGTGGAAGAGGACTATAAAGGAGGAGAGAGACAACATGCACCAGGAACATCCGGATAACATCTGAGCAGCCCCTGAGAGAGCCGGCCGGTGGTGTGCCGCTCCTCTGCGGAAGCAGGGAAAGTGGCAGGGGGGGCCGCCCCTCCACGGAGGTGGAGGGGTCGACAGCCAACCCGGGAAGAACCAGCAGCAAACCTGGGAAGGGCAGAGTAGACAAAAGAACAGCACAGGGTCCTGTGTCGTTCCTCCGCAAATGGGGGAGCGACAACATGAAAAGTAAGTTGACAACAAATCTCATTCTCAAACAGTCATCATTATTTTCACACTAATAATTTTGTGTGAATAATCAATTCATTGTCAAATTTAAGAACAGTGTTTAGGAATGAAAGCCCCTTCTTCCCATACACTCATTATCTACATTTGAACATTTTTATTCCCCTTTCACAAAAAAAAAAAAAAAAAAAAGACTTCTATAAGAAGAGAGTCTTAGAGAAACAACCATATGAATCCAAAGTTGTTCATCTATCCTTAGAAAAGGTATCGGGACGGGGTAGGGAGCAGATATCTGGCGCAACAGATTGCCACTTGCGGTGCTGGAATCCCATGTTGAAGTTCCTAGATTCCAGTCCTGGCTCCTTTTCTGCTCCAACTTTCTGCTAATGTGCCTGCTGGGTGGTAGGAGGTGACTGCTCAAGTAGTTTTGTCTCTGCAACCCACATAAGAGACCTGCACTGAGTTCCAGACTCCTAGCTCCAGCCTGGCATAGTCCCCAGCTGTTCTAAGCACTGGAGGAATAAACCAGGAAATACAAGAGATATAGCCCCTTCTCTGCCTTTCAAGTCAATAAACAAAAGTTAAACAAAACAATGTGTCTCTGAAGCATTGTTTCCTGATGTCACAAAGCTGTGCGATGATATCACATCAAAGAGTGTGATTCTAATGAATGTTCTATTAACTCCAGGGAGCAAGAAAAACAGAGAAAAGCCTTTGCTATTCCCTCCCTCCTTCCTGCTGTCCACACATTCACACACAAGAGCTGCCAATGGCAGATAAGCAGGCCATGTAAGTGGCCACTCTTACATATTTTTTCAAGGTTTTTTTTTTTTTTTAATTTCAAGGGCAGAGCAACAGAGAGAAACAGAGTGGGAGAGAGAGACAGAGGGATCATCTTCCATTTGCTGCTTCACTCCCCCAAATACCCACAATGGCAGGGCACAATCCAGACCTTCTCCCAGTCTCTCACATGGCTGGCAGTGGCCCAGCACCTACCCATCTCCTGCTGCCACCCCAGGTACATCAGCAGGGAACCGAATCAGAAGTAGGACAGCCAGGACTTGAACTGGAGCTCTACTATGTGATGTGAGCGTTGCAAGCGAGCTTAACCCACTGTTCCACAATGTCAGCTCCAATATTTTTATAAAGAGATAAATCACTGTCAATATTAGCCACATTCCTTTTACCACAATGTGCCACCATAGAACCTCCAAGGTCTGTGAAAGCAGGAAAGCACACAGAAGGGAGAGTGTCACTTGGGAGCAGTAGGGATTTACAGAGGCAAGGGAGAGAAGATGCATTGCAATGTGTGGAATCCAGAAGCTAGCATGTGTTTAAGGAAATCTTAAAACCTTTTTCTAGGGGATGTCTCATGAAAATACTCCATCATACGCTTGTCGTTAGAGTAGATACATATTTTTAAGCCATTTCCAGCTCTTAAGTCCCAGTCATTCCTAAAATGAAGAAAAAGAGCTGCTGTTGACTGAACCAGCATGTTTTTCTGACTCATTCACTTTATTGGCACAAAGAAGAGAACAGATGTGGGTCATCAGGGGGCATCCCTGACTTCTTGGCTGATCTTAGTAAGCTAAGCTTCTATACTCTGCACTTGTGGATATGTGGCAGTATCCACTGTTCAGCACTTCCCAACAACAGGATCACTGGGATAAAGCACAGGGATCAATGTTGTTAACCCTTGCTTTCATCACTTTGACTATAAAACATGTCTAGAAAAAGGTCCAGACACAACTTTTACCAAGTACCAATCAGCACACATTTCACAAAAGTAATCAAATATTATTTTACTTCTCCCCAAAATGGCTGATTTGCTAGAGTTTGCAGTCCTTGGCTGTGAATTACTGACTCCTGTTGTTGGTGGTGGTGGTGGTGTTTTTTCCTAAAGAGAATTCATCTGAAAGCACTTTTTTTTTTTCCTGGAGATATTCTGCTGACTTTCTGGCTGTCTGCAGATAAGCTGTGTATCTGAATTGATAAAAACCAGATTGTTCGACTACTGATGAAATGTTGATAATACCATGAAAACTTTACATATAAAACTTGATTAGAATTCCTAACAATGTGCAGGCCTTGAGCCATTTGCCTTTCATGAGGTTAGGCGTGTATCCTAACATTGCCTCTAAAACATGGACACAGCCCAAAACACATTCAATATCACACTAAAACATACTTAAGGTACAGGCCCAACATTCAGGATTTAAAGCCAGATTCAATCCTTTGAGACAATCTCAACAGAAAACCTGAGGTTACAAAAATACATTTTCAGGGGGAAATTTTAACCTCATCTGATTCATAACAGATTGTGTAGAAAACTTAGTAACATGGCTAAATATCCAGACCATCTTTCTGCTGGTTGTGCAGGAAGTCCAACAGGAAAACTGGTTCGTGTTTGTTGAATTAATTTTGTTCTTGTCATTTCAGAAGAAGGTCTGGCTATTGCGCTGCTCTGTTAGCGTCAGTACTGTTGATTCTATTATTTCATGAAGATAGTTCACAAAGTGTGTGGGAAATGATGTTAGAAGAAAAGTTTATTTTGGCGCAAAAGCAATTTTTAAATTTATGTATATAATGGGTCCTCAAAAAGGTCACAGAAAATAAAAATTGTGCCTAAATTTCAATTTTTTGCAACAGAACAATTATATTTATTTTTATTATTTTATTTTTTAACTTTTATTTAATAAATATAAATTTCTGAAGTACAACTTTTGGATTATTGCTGCTTTTTCTCCCCATAACCTCCCTCCCACCTGAAACCATCCCATCTCCCACTCCCTCTCCCATCCCATTCTTCATCAAGATTCATTTTCAATTATCTTTATATACAGAAGATCAACTTAGTATATACTAAGTAAAGATTTCAACAGACTGCACCCACACAGACACACAAAGTATACAGTACTGTTTGAGTACTAGTTATACCATGAATTCACGTAGTACAACACATTAAGGACAGGGGAGTAAGTTCACAGTGATTCCTGTTGTTGATTTAACAATTGACACTCTTATTTATGGCGTCAGTAATCACCTGAGGCTCTTGTCATGAGCTGCCAAGGCTATGGAAGGAAGCCTCTTGAGTTCACAAACTTCAATCTTATTTAGACAAGGCCATAGTCAAAGTGGAAGTTCTCTCCTCCCTTCAGAGAAAGGTACCTCCTTCTTTGATGGTCCATTCGTTCTGCTTGGATCTCACTCACAGAGATCTTTCATTTAGTTTGGTTTTTTTTGTTTGTTTGTTGGTGGTGGTGGTTTTTTTTGTTTTTTTTTTCCAGAGTGTCTTGGCTTTCCATGCCTGAGAAACTCTCAAGGGATTTTTAGCCAGATCCGAATGCCGTAAGGGCTGATTATGAGGCCAGAGTGCTGTTTAGGACATCTGCCATTCTATGAGTCTGCTGTGTATCCTGCTTTCCATGTTGGATTGTTCTCTCCTTTTTAATTCTATCAGTATTAGCAGACACTAGTCTTGTTTATGTGATCCCTTTGACACTTAATCCTATCATTATGATCAGTTATGAACTGAGACTGATCACTTTGACTGATGAGATGGCATTGGTACATGCCACCTTGAAGGGATTGAATTGGAGTCTCCTGGCACATTTCTAACTCTACCTTTAGGGTAAGTCTGAGTGAGCATGTGCCAAACTGTACATCCTCCCTTTCTTATTTCACTCATATATTTAACAAGGATCACTTTGCAGTTAAATTTAAATGCCTAAGAATAATTGTGTATTAATTAAAAAGTTCAACCAATGGTATTAAGTAGAACAAAAAAATACTAAAAGGAATAAAATAGTAAATTGTTCCATGACAGTCAGGACAAGGGCTGATTTTAAAGATTTATTTCATTTATTTTAAAGACAGAGTTACAGAGAGAGGTAGAGACAGAGAGAGAGAGAGGTCTTCCATCCACTAGTTCACTCCCCAGATGACTGCAACAGCCAGAGCTGTGCCGATCTGAAGCCAGGAGCCAGGAGCTTCTTCTGGGTCTCCCATGTGGGTGCAGGGGCCCAAGGACTTGGGCCATCTTCCACTGCTTTCGCAAGCCATAGCAGTGAGCTGGATCGGAAGAGGAGTAGCCGGGACTAGAACTGGTACCCATATGGCCCAGGCATTAACTTGCTGTGCCATAGCACTGGCCCCTAGGCTTACATTTTATAAAAATATAAAAACATCATCTTTGATAAATTCATCTTTCCCTACCTTGCCTTCTCCCAGAATATTATAACTACATATACTTTAAATGTTACTGTAAATATTAAATAATTTGGTACTTATAAGGCTCTTAGAATCTTGTCTGGTACACAAACATATCTCACTATGTAACTGCCAGATAAATGTCACTACTTTATTAAACTTCATACCTGGAATTTAAAAAGAATCCACATTTGCAAGGTTATATTTAATGTAATATTTTCTACCCTTTTCACACATTATTAGGAGAGAGGATGAATCCTGTCCTTTAGAATTTTATTTATCTTTGATTTCTTTATACTTACTTACAATGAATCCACACACTCAAAATAATACAGCAATGAGCAATGCTTAACTTGATTCTACATTTCTTGAGAGTTTTCTACTATTTTCCTTTATTTATTTAGTATTCTTATCATAAGTAAACCATTATTTAGAAATGACATTAGATTCTTTGTGAAGATATGTACTTAAAGAAACACTAACATGGAAGAAAAAGAAGACATAACTTATTTATCTATTGCTTTAATAATATTATCTCAACTACTATTGCTGTAGAATTGAACTTTGCTCTGAACAGCGGTTTTCAAATCTAGCATGCATTGCAATTACATGAACAACCTCTTAAAACACAGATTGTTGAGGTGGGCATTTGACACAGTGGTTAAGATGCCTTTAGTGATGCCCACAAACTGTATCACAGCACCTGGATTTAAGATCCAGCTCCATTCCTGAATCTACCTTCCTGTTTATGTACACCTTGGGTTACAGCAGTGATTAGATTATGTACTTGGGTTCCTGGCACCCATATGGGAGATCACAATTGCGTTCCTGGCTCCTTGATTCAGCACTTGCTGTTGCAGGCACTTTGGTAATGAAGCAATAGATGGAAGATCTCTGAATCTGCCTTTCAATAAAATAAATATTAAAAAAAAATTTGAGGCTGGTGCCGTGGCTCAATAGGCTAATCCTCCGCCTACCGGTGCCGGCACACCTCGTTCTAGTCCCGGTGGGGGCACCGGATTCTGTCCCAGTTGCCCCTCTTCCAGGCCAGCTCTCTGCTATGGCCCGGGAGTGCAGTGGAGGATGGCCCAAGTGCTTGGGCCCTGCACCCACATTGGAGACCAGGAGAAGCACCTGGCTCCTGCCTTCGGATCAGTGCAGTGCGCCGGCCGCAGCACGGGGGCCGCAGCAGCCATTGGAGGGTGAACCAACGGCAAAGGAAGACCTTTCTCTCTCTCTCTCTCTCTCTCTCTCTCTCTCACTGTCCTCTCTGCCTGTCAAAAAAAAAAAAAAAATTTTTGAAGACAGCTGATTCCAGCTCAAAATTCCTGACTCGGTAGGTCAAGGTAGGTCTAAAAATTTGCATTTCTAACATATTCTCAGATAATATAAAGCTTGGTCTCTCTACTTTGTGAATGTATACTCTAGATACACATTTTGGAGTCATTTGGGTATATTTTTAAAATCTATGCCTATTAAAATTAGAATCTGTGAAAATTGGTCTATCGGTCTGGGCACCTGCATGTTTGCCAAGACTCTCCTGAAGCAAGTCAAAGGTGGAGCCAAGATTGGGAACTTCTGCTCTAGAGAAAGATCACTCAGGACCTACAAAATCTCAGCTAATTTACACAACATACTTAAGTTTGAAAACATCACTAGTTCGGAGTAAGAATGAGTGGGTTATAATTCTTTCTGGCAGGTGAGAAGGTGAATAGGAAGCCTCATGGTTAAGTTAGTGGTTGGTTCAGTGTTCCAAGGCACCATCTTTGGAGGAGTAGGAGGAGAAGGATCTAACCAATAAGGGAAGCAGGAAGCAAACAGGCAGATGGGAGGGAGCTAAACAGGGAATGCTGACAGTGAGTCCTCTCCGCTGAGCAGATCCAGCAACCACAGCTGGCCCCTTCTTCCGCGCACCCTGGCACAGGTGAATCCGTGTTCCATCAACACACAGTTTTCTGCTGACGGCAAGGCCAGCTGCTGTCTCATATTGAAAAAGTACCAGAGCAAAGGAATTTTGCGAGGAAATTTTTTTCTTTATTTTCCCTTCTAAATAGAAAAAGGAAAACCATATTTGGGAAAAATAGGACGTGAACATGATTTTGCTAAGTACTGAAAACAAAGATTAATGTAAAGTAAAATTTTTAGGATAATGGGAATTAACAGACTGTCCTTTCTGAATTTGCTTACCTTCCTAACAGTGTATATTCTAAATTTATCAATATTTACTTGTATATAGTCCTATGAACAATTATTTCAAATAGTGTTTCTAAGCATTTCTGCCAGAAAATGCAAATGAATGCAGAATTCTCACATCACTTTGGAAAAATAAGTATCACCTAGTATTGCTGATATTGGCATAATCACTCTCCACTGGTAGATGGCTTATCAGATTATATAGTTTTGTGCCTAGATCTGATGATTTCCTGATGCCTTTTTAACAAAGGGGAACCTAACTGTATTAGCTAGATTCCAGGTGAATCTCTTGGCTGATGTTTTCCACCAGCCTACAGATTTCTTGTGCATTGGCAGCTTTGGCAATGCAAGGGTTAGTAAAAGAAAAAAACAATTGGTTATACTTGGTGAAATCCACCAAAAAGAATTGTACAAGTTGTCTTCAAAAAGATGATGAAAATATTATGAAAAACTACACACAGATTTCAATATTTTATGCCAGTATAAACTAATCTTGAAATTCCATTTTTCATGGACTTTTTGAAGACATAGGTTTCTACAGAAATTCTGAAATAAAACCTCCTAAGATGTAAATAGTCCCCCGATTAATATGACAAAACTCCATGCTTCTTTTCTCCAAGAACACAGGCTGGACATTCTAACTCCTTATCATGATTTAAACTTTTATCATGAAAATGTCAAGTACATGGAAAATCCATCTAAACCTATCAAAGTTGTAAAGTCAAATGAGTCCACTATGAATGTTGCTGAAAATAATAGGAAATTCAAAGATTTGTTTTACTTCTACTTTATCTGAAGCAACCAGAGGTTTTGATTTAAAAAAAAAAAAAAAAAAAAAAAAAAAAAAAAAAAACTTACCCAATTTACTAACACTGTTCTCACTAAAATGAAACTGATTCTGGAAAAACCAAAGTCCCAAAATTGGGCTATTTCTTTAAAAAAAATATTTATTTTATTTATCTGAAAGACAGAGCTACAGAGAGAGGTAGAGATAGAGAAAGAGAGGTCTTCCATCCGCTAGCTCACACCCCAGGTGACCTAAACGGCCGGAGCTACGCCGTTCCGAAGCCCATATGGGATGCTGGCACTTTAGGCCAGGGCTTTAACCTGCTGCGCCACAGTGCCAGCCCTGAGAATTTATTTATTCCTTTGAGAATGACAAATTCTTACAGCACTTGTCAGAAGGCAGAAATATCACTCCATCTTCCATTGACCATAAATACAATGAGGTAAAATTTATACATTTCTACACACACGTCTTTGTTTAGAATCAAAAGCACTACTGTTTCCTGGGGTGACCGCATGATTTTAATGAGAACAATATTAGTATAAGCAAAAAAAGTAGCTACATAGTAAAAAGGCAAGCATGTTGAACATAAATATAATGTCTAATTTCCAGTGCAAAATACAACACACAAAACGTGATACAGGATAAGACAATTTACCTTTTTTTTCTTATGACAAGACTACAACAAATACATTCACCATTTTCTCTTATAATGTTTTTGCCTGAGCTGTGCAATATGGTATTAAATATCACTATTGCTAAAAAGGAAAATTTTCAATTTAGTTTAACTGATTACTAAAAATTGGGGAAAACATATGCTTTAAAAAAAAAATGATAGGAGGCCAGCGCTGTTGCACAGTAGGTTAATCCTCTGCCTGCGGTGCCGGCATCCCATATGGGGGCTGATGCTAGTCCCAGATGCTCCTATTCCCATCAAGCTGTCTGCTACGGCCTGGGAAAGCAGCAGAAGATGGCCCAAGTCCTTGGGCGCCTGCACCTATGGGGGAGACCCAGAAGAAGCTCCTGGCTCCTGGCTTCGGATTGGTGCAGCTCCGGCCGTTGCAGCCATTTGGAGAGTGAACCAGCGGACAGGAGACTGCTCTCTCTGTCTCTCCCTCTCACTGTCTGTAACCTTACCTCTCAAATAAATACATAAATAATAATAAAAAACACAAATGATTGGAATTTCTATTTTAAGAGACAGCTTCTGAGGGCAACACTGTGGCACAGTGGGTTGAGCTTACATCAGCAGTGCTGACTTCACATACAGACAGCAATTGGATTCCCTGATGCTCCACTTCCAACCCAGCTCTCTGCTGTTGAACCTGGGAAAGTAGCAGAGGGTGGCAGAAGTGGTTGGGCACCCGCACCCATGTGTTAGACCCAGACAAAGCTCCTGGCTTCATGGTATAACTGCCCTGGTCATTGCTGCTATTTGAGGAGTGAGCCAGCTAACAGAATGTCTCTCTGACTCTACATCTTTAAGAGGAAGAGGAAGAAGAAAGAGAGAGAGAGAGAGAGAGAGAGAGAGAGAGAGAGAGAATCAAAGGGTAAATAGAAAACCTTAAACTGTATTCTACAGACCCTTCAATGTTTCTGAGAATTTTTCAGGGGATTGAGAGGAAAGTAATGTCTTTTTAAGTATACTACGGTATTAACTGCCTCTTTCAGTGTGATCACATTTGCACTGATGGTGCAAAAGCTAAAGTGAGAAAGTTAGTAGTACTTAAGCACTAAATAAGTGGTATGCCCCCAAACTTCATCTTTAGTCACTTTTAAGTTAAAAAAAAAAAAAAACACAACAAAAAAACTTCAATTTAAACTGTCCTTGATTAAATTATGTTAAGAATCTTTAGAAATCTTGTTATTTTAGTCAACAAGACTTTAACAGGCTGTAATATAATGAGTAGTATATATAATACACTTCTGTATAATGAAGTACAACAGTTCTCACAAGTAATAGCACACGTGCAATTTTTTGAGTTACAAACAGAATGGGGTCCTTTTACATGAAATGTCAGTTTTACTTGAAAGACTGGCATACAAATTATCATTATGTAGATTTGGCCATTTGATAATTTCTTTAAAAGCAAAGAATTGAGCCAACAATTTCAAAGAAAATAATTGACAGACTTTAAATAAAAAAAATACAATTTTGAAAGGCTCCTTGGGTTTGATAACTTGTGACAATGCCATTCAAAGCACTGTTACCCTTTTGAGCCAAGTACCTGTGTCAGGCTGGACTCTTCACAGATTTCATCCAAAACAACATATTACAAGATACTGACTACAAAGCAGATGTGAGACAATCAGTTATGTTTCATTAAGTCAGACTTTAAGACCTTAAGAGAACTGCAAAAAGCATAAATAACGTATTTAAGTAGTTATAAAAGTATGCCATATATGTTATCATTTTAAAATTTATTTTTTACATTCTGAATTTTACCTTCTGACTCAGTAAACACTGAAAGATATCACACACATAAACAAGAGCTTGGGGAGTCCTCAGTGACTTTAAGTTCAATGTGTTCCTGAAACATTTGAGAATTGTTGCACTAGCCTAGGATTATCATCTTCACTATCATCCTGAGAACAAATTGTGGCCATGGCACACTCAGCCAGTTTCCTAAGACTGAGTACCCAGAGAAACATTATGGCATATATACCATTCAGAGAAGGTTAAAAGAGTTGGCACAGCTTATGAAAGGTTCCAGTAACCTGCATGTTGTGACATTCTCAGTCTCCTCCTGAGCCGGTCTCCAATCACACACAGTGAAGGTGTATAACATTATCCTTACTTGACACATTGGTTTTGGAAATTAAGGAAGTACACATGTGTATTTCAGCAGTTTAAGAGTAACAAATTTTCCTTGGCAGGAATGAACAAATAAAAAGAAGTCAGAAGAAAAGAAGTCAGAAGAAAGCCAGTTCCAGGGAGTCCCAGAGTCAAAGCCAATGTAATGGATTTGGTGTCAGACTGAAATGAGAAAAAAGAACAGAAAATACTTCAGCAAATGTTATGAAATCTGTTTATTCTACTGATACTTTCACATTTGTTGATATACTTAAGAATCTTAAGAATCATCATAAAAGATACTTATGGTATCTCACACATTCCATATCCAAAGCTAATCTCCTATAAGAGCTTATTTCTACTTTCATTTGAGTGCTGTGAATCAGGGCTAAGGAAGAAAGAAATGGGGAATGATTGGCTGACTTTGTCGATGGTGCTTCTATCACTCGAGTTCTGCCATCAGGAAAGTGAAGCCACTTCGTTTCTTTCTTTGTTTTGAGAGACAATGCTCCCATGACCACAACAGCCAGACTGGGCCAGGCTGAAACCAGGCTCCTGGAACTCATTCCAGGTCTCCCATATGAGTGGCTGCATCACCCACTGCCTCCCTGGGCACAGGTTAGACAGAAGCTGAAAATGGAATCAGAGCCAGGACTCCAACCTGGGGACTCTGGTGAGGCATGTGGGTGTCCCAAATGGATTGGCAACCACTTCACCAAGCACCCACTCCCATGCAGATGTTTTAATAGAAACAATGTAACAGAATGGATTGTGAGGTGTTATGGAAGTAGAAACTGCTGGAGACAGCTACTACTCCCTAAATCTGAGGAAGCAGAGAAAAGTTGTTTTAAAACTTAAAAGTTTGGAAGAGCAGCCCTACAAAAATGGAACCCACATCTCTGAGGCACAACTTGTGTTGGACTGATACTGGTGCATGAGATACCTGAATAGAGGTGCTGCCCACCTGGGCCCACCTGGTGCTGATGATGCCTCAGTAGAAACAATGTGAGTTGACTTCTAAGAAGAGCAATTTTGGGTACAGAATCTTTAGGCATTAGTGGTCAAACTACCTTGGAATTGAGAATATTCCAAGTGAAATCAAAAGGAGAGAAAAGTGGGGCTGGCGCTGTGGCACAGCAGGTTAATGCCCTGGATTGAACCGCTGGCATCCCATATGGGTGCCGGTTCTAGTCCCGGCTGCTCCACTTCTGATCCAGCTCTCTGCTATGGCCTGGGAAAGCAGTAGAAGATGGCCCAAGTCCTTGGGCCCCTGCACCACCCGCGTGGGAGACCCAGAAGAAGCCCCTGGGTTCTGGCTTATGATCGGCACAGCTCCGGCTGTTGCAGTGTTGGAGAGTGAGCCTTTGGATGGTGACCTCTCTCTTTCTCTCTCTCCCTCTCCTCTCTGTGTAACTCTGACTTTAAATATATAAATATTTTAAAAAGGAGGGAAAGCTAAGTAGAATATCATGTATAGGATTATACATACACTAGACTACATTAAAGCTGATGAGAAGTAGTAACAGAAAAAAAAGTATGATTCAATTACTAGAAATTTAAAAATGAATGTAGGATTATGTATTTCAGGATAATTTTGAATAATTAAAATGACAAAACTATCCAATGTGATGTTAAAAATAATATAAACTGGTTGTGGCCATTTGGAGAGTGAACCAGTGGATGGAAGATCTCTGTCGGTAACTCTGCCTCTGAAATAAATTGGAAAGTTCCAAGAGGGCAGAGTAGGGGTAGAGCTTACTGCTCTAATCTAGGAGAACATAATTTTTAAAAAGTAGAGAGTGCAGTTTCAAGGAGAAGTTAGGGAGAAAACAGCAGAGGAAATTCTATGCAAATTAGAAAGAAATGGTGGACCTACATGGAGGGCATGGATACCCAGAAATCAGGACTCCAGTTAAGAGCCTACACACCAGTGTTGGAAAGTGAGGTGAGACCAGATCATAGCAGCCCAAGCTACTGGCGATAAAGCTGCAGGAAGAGCCTAAAGGGAACCAGGCTTGGAGCCCCATGGGAGATAGTGCACCTGCCAAACTAGAGGAGGAAAAACTAAAAGGAGGGACACATTTCTCTCTCTCCAATCACTTTATGTTGGTATCCTGTAACAAGCCAATTGGGGGGGGGGGGGGCATTTTGGACATACATAACAGCTGCACTGCAGTGGAATAAGAAGGTCATGCCAAGATGGCCACTAGCAAGTGAGCATCAGTTACTCAGGAATGGCTTCGAAAACCACCTGGCAACGGAGCCTGCCTGGCAACAGGCTGTGATTGGTTAGGGCATAAACAACTCATTGACTGGATTGGCTGCCTTGGCTATATAAGCTGTTGTACAACTGAAATAAATGAGTCTGCGGGCTGCTTGCCTCTGGCCCACTTTCACCCAACTCTTGGTGTCTGTGTGGTGATGCCACGCCTATTGCCCCCACCATGCTCCTCCTCTCAGAATGAATCCACAGCAACATCTGGTACCCAACATGACAGAGAGTGTGTCAGACTTGGTGAGGTTCCCCCTTGATTTTGGCAAGTGGGCCCCTCGGTGTTTTGTGTGTTGTTCAGCTCTGTGAGGGTGAGCACAGAACCCCCTCCTACACCCCTTTCCTTGCCTTTTCCTCAAAGTGACCCCAGGTTAGGCACACACTGCCTAGAAGCATAACACCACTTCTCGGCTCCTCCTTTTACTTTCAGTTTGCCTGGCAAATTCACATAAGGGACTGGTCATCCCAGAATTTAGAACCACGTCATCTTCCCTCACTCGAGAGAGGTGACACTCCAGAGACACCGTGTGGGCACACAGCCTTGACCTAACAAATCAAAGAACCCCCTGCAGAATGCCATCAGCTACTGAGGTGCTAGGAATTTGTTTTGTTTATGGCAGCAGTGCTGTTGGTGTTTTTCCTTTGGCTAAACTTGGTGTGGTGTGCCACTCTTAAGTGATCAAACATGGGAAAGATAC
This sequence comes from Oryctolagus cuniculus, assembly GCF_964237555.1. NCBI lineage: Eukaryota > Metazoa > Chordata > Mammalia > Lagomorpha > Leporidae > Oryctolagus > Oryctolagus cuniculus. The sequence goes on along the minus strand of NC_091440.1, from coordinate 117,729,798 downwards.
CCCCTTCTCAAAAACCCAGATTACCAAACATAATGAATCTGTGAGTGATAAGAGCCTGTCACTCCAGGCCACTGCCTCACATGCAACAGTTGATGACTTAGGGAGAGAGAGCTCTGACAGTGAAAATGACATGACAGCAGACAACGCAGCAATGCCTAGTCAGGCACCCCCCAAATACCTGTGGGATGAACTTACAAGACCTTGAGGTGATAACCCATGCAAGGTCATCCCATCCACATCCAGTGAAGATCCCCACATTTGTGGCAGTCCCCAAGCACCTCAGGCTCTCAGGGTAGCTGCTAGATCCCATCCCACCAGCATATTTGCCATAAATGTCAGAGTGGACACAGAATTCAGGCCCTGCATTACAACGCCTATAGAAAGGCTTCTGCTAACCAAAGGCCAAGGATATGTTGTGTCTTTCCAGAGAATATGGGACAGACAGCCCATTTGTGTACCAGCCAGAAACATCAAGCCTGCAACTGACAGTCAACCAGAACCAGTTGAACAAGACTGAGAGTCCACCTTGTTAGAGGACACACTTGCTACCTATTGTCAAGCTACTACTGCCATATCATCCTTCCCTGAGGAATGACCCATAGCCACATACATTAATGCTTTATACCCCACTAGCTCTGGTCAGCCATTCATACGGCCCACAGCCTGAGTGCAGTCATGCCATTCCTGATTACCATTGTTCCTCATTCCTACCCCCATCTGAGCATGCACTCCTGTGGACTCCCATTTTGAGGGCTGGTTAGTCAACGACAGGTAAGATCCCCTGGGGGACAACCTAAGACAGCTGCGTACAGAGACCACATGAAAGCTGGGTCAACAATGGTATGGCCAAGAATCATGCCTCCCATTACTAAAAAATAAACGAAAAGGGGGAAATGTGGTGGAATGAGAAAGCCACGCAAGATGGCCGCTGGCAAGCGAGCAACAGTTACTTAGGAATGGCTTCGGAAACCACCTGGGAAACCACCTGGCAATGGAGCCTGCCTGGCAACAGGCTGTGATTGGTTAGGGCATAAACCACCCATTGACCAGATTGGCTGCCTGGGCTATATAAGATGTTGTACAACTGAAATAAACGAGTCTGTAGGCTGCTTGCCTCTGGCCCACTTTCACCCAACTCTTGGTGTCTGTGTGGTAACTCCACGCCTCTTGCCCCCACTGTGCTCCTCCTCTCAGAATGAATCCACAGCAACATCATCCATAGCAACACTGCACCAACTCGTGTCTGAGTCTAACATCCAGCCAAGTGGAGACTCCTGAACTCTGGTGGGAAAACTAACAGGGGGCTGGTTCCCTGTGACTGTGAGAGGCTTGTATGCTGGGACTGTGAAAAAACTGAATTTCTGTAGGAGGATTCACAGTGTGGCTAGGACTTTGGATAGTCATTGTGGGAGAATCCACATGCTCAGAGCTTCCTAGTTACCTGGTGAGGGACATTGCTGGACAATCTCAGCTTACACTGAGGACTGCACAGATCCTTTGTGTGGTTATTGGGACAGAGCAGACAAATATTATACCCACTGGGTATAGCACTCAGGCACTGGTATCTTTTGAGGAGAGGAGCTCAGCTGAGAAGAATAACAGAAAACTACCCTAACATAGGGAAAGTAAGGGATATCCAAGTGCATGAAGCACATAGAACTCCTAATAGACAAGGCCAGAAAAGAACTTCACCATAACAAACTGTAATCAAACGCACCACAGTAATACATAAATATTCTAAAATGTGCATGGGAGAAACACCAGATAAGTTTCAGAGGAACTCCAATTAGACTCACAGTGGACTTCTCATGAGAAACACTACAAGCTAGCAGAGAATGGGGAGAGATATTTCATTTCTTAAGAGAAAAAAACTGTCAACCAAGAATATTATACCCTGCAAAGCCCACATTTATGAACAAAGGTGAAATAAAGACCTTCCATAAAAACAGAAATGGAAAGAAGTTGACACCACCCATCCAGCCCTAAAAAAGGTGCTTAAGGATGTGCTGCACATAGAAGCACAGAAATGTGGTCACCAAAATAGGTAAGGGAAGAGAATCTCCCAGTAAAAGTTCAAAGGAAATTCAAAGTAAAAAATAGAAATATTTTTAGAAAAATAGCAGGACAAAGTCATTACTTATCAATAGTCACTTTTAATGTAGATGGTCTCATTCTCCAGTTAAAAGACACAGACTGGCTGAATGGATTAAAAAAAACAAGATTCGTCTATTTTGGTGCCTATGTGAAATACATCTCAACAACAAATATGCACGCAGACTGAAAGTGAAAGGAAAAAGGTATTCCATGCCAACGGAAACCAAAAAAGAGCTAATGTAGCCATCCAAATATCAGACAAAATAGACTTTCACATACAAAAAAAAAAAAAAACTGTTAAAAGACACAAAGAATGGCACTATGTAATGATCAATGGATCAATTCAACAAAAAGATGTCACTATTATAAACATATATGCACCTAACTAGAGAGCACCTGGCTATTAAAAAGAAATGGAGTCTAAAAGGAATCTAAATGGAGACACAGACTCCAACACAATAGTAATAGAGGATTTCAATACCCCATTTTTAGCAATAAGTAGATCAATCAGAAGAAAATCTGCAAGAAAACAGAATTAATCAACACTATAGATCAAAGAGACCTAACATATCTACAGAAGTTTTCATCCTACAGCTGCAGAATACATATTCTTCTCACCAGAGTATGGGACTTTCTCTAGGATTGACCAGATACTAGGACATAAACAAGTCTCAGCAAATTCAAAAAAATAAAAATCAGACCACAATGGAATGAAGCTGGAAATCACCAACTCAGGAATCTTTAAAACATATGCAAACACATGGAAAGTGAACAACATGATCCTGAATGAACAGGGGGTCACAGAAGAAATCAAAAGAAAAATTTTAAAAATTCTGGAAATAAATGAAGACAATACAACATATCAAAGCCTATGGAATACAGCAAAAGCAGTGTTAAGAGGAAAGTTTACAGTAACTGGTGCCTACATCAAGAAATTGGAAAGACACCAAATAATGAGCTATCAATGCAACTCAGTGATCCAGTAAAATAACAACAAACAACCCAGAACTAGTAGGAGAAAAGAAATAAATAAAATTAGAGAAGAAATCAACAAAATTGAATATAAAAATACAAAAGATCAGCTGGTTTTTTGAAAAAATAAAATTGACACACCATTGGCCCAATTAAAAGAGAAAGAACACCCAATCAATATAAGAGACTAACAAGGAAATGTAACAGCAGACACAGAAATAAAAAGAATAATCAAAAATTACTACAGAGAACTGTATGCCAACAAAGTTGGAAACCTAGAAGAAATGGATCGATTCCTGGACACATACACCCTACAAAAATTGAGCCATAAAGACATAGAAAACATAAACAGACAAATAACCAGGACAGAAATTAAATCAGTAATAAAGGCCATCCCAACAAAGAAAAGCCCAGGACCAGATGGCTTCACTGCTGAATTCTACCAGACATTTAAAGAAGAACAAACTCTAATTGTTCTAAAGTTATTCGCAATGATTGAAAGGGAGGGAATCCTCCCAAATTCTTTCTATGAAGCCAGCATCACCTTAATTCCTAAACCTTAGAAAGACAAAACAGACAAAGAGAATTAGAGAACAATTTCCTTGATGAACATAGATGCAAAAATCCTCAACAAAATTCTAGCCAGTCAAATCCAAGAGCACATCAGAAAGATCATCCAACCAGATCAAGTGGTATTTATCCCTCATACCCAGAGATTCAACTTTTGCAAATCAATCAATGAAATACACCACATTAACAAACTGCTGAACAAAAACCATACAATTATCTCAATAGATGCAGAGAAAGCATCTGATAAAATACAACACCCTTTCATGATGAAAACTCTAAGCAAATTGGGTAAAGAAGGAACATTTATCAACACAATCAAGGCAATTTATGAAAAACCCACAGCAAGCAGCATCTTTAGTGGGGAAAAGGAAGCATTCCCACTGAGATGCAGTACTAGACAGAGATGCCCCTCTCACCATTGCTATTCAACATATTCCTAGAAGTTTGAGCCAGAGCCATTGGGCAAGAAAAAGAAACCAAAGAGATCCAAATAGGGAAGGAGGAAGTCAAAATATCCCTATTTGCAGATGATATGATTCTACAAATAGGGGATCCAAAAGACTCCACTAATAGACTATTGGAACTCATAGAAGAGTTTGGTAAAGTATCAGGATAAAAAGTCAATACACAAAAAACAAAGCCTTTGTATACACAGACAATGTCAAGGCTGAGGTTGAACTTCTAACATCAATTCCATTCACAGTACTACCAAAAAATGAAATGTCTCAGAATAGGTTTAATCAAGGATGTCAAAGATTTCTATGATGAGAATTACAAAACATTAAAAGAAAGAAAGAAGATACCAAAAACAATGGAAAAATCTACATGTTCATGGATTGGAAGGATCAATATCTTCAAAATGTCCGTTCTTCTGAGGTAATTTACAGATACAGATTCAATGTGATAACAAGCAAAATACCAAGGACATTCTTCTTAGATCTGGAAAAAATGATACCAAAATTCATATGGAGGCACAGGAGACCTCGAATAGCTGAATCAATCTTATTCTACATAAACAAAGCTGGAAGCATCAAGATACCAGATTTCAGGACATACTACAGGACAGTTATAATCAAAACAGCATGGTACTGGTACAGAAACAGATGGATAGAACAATGTAACAGAATAGAGATGCCAGAAATCAATCCAAACATCTACAACCAACTTTTATTTGACCAAGGAGCTAAAATCAATCCCTGGAGCAAGGAGAGTCTCTTCAACAAATGGTGCTGAGAAAACTGGATACCCACATATAGAAGTATGAAGCAAGACTCAACATGGATTAAACATCTAAATCTACAACCTGACACTACCAAATTACTAGAGAACATTGGAGAAACCTTGTAAAACATCTGCACAGGAAATGAGTTCTTGGAAAAGACCCCAGAAGCACAGGCAGTCAATATCAAAATTAACAAATGGGATTACATCAAATTAGAGAAGCTTCTGTACTGCAAAAGAAACAATCAACCAAGTAAGGAGGCAGCTTACAGAATGGGAGAAATTATTTGCAAACTATGAAACTGGCAAAGGATTAGTAACCAGAATATATAAAGAGATCAAGAAACTCCACAACAAAACAACCCAGTTAAGAGACGGGCAAAGCAGTTAAACAGACATTTTTCAATTAACTTAGTACACAGAAGACAAACTCTGTACTAAGTAAGAGATTTCAACAATTTACACACACACACACACACACAAAAAAAAAACTGAGAACTAGTTATACAGCTAACTCTCATAATACAACTCACTGAGGACAGAGGTCTTATACGGGGAGTAAATGCACAGTGACTCCTGTTCTTAATTTAACAATTAACACTCTTAATTGAAAATGAATCTTAATGGAGAATGGGACTGGCAAGGGGAGAGGGAGGAGGAGGGGTCTGAGTGTGGGAGGGAGGGCAGTTATGGTGGGAAGAATATATTCCTAAAGTTGTTATGAAATCTGTATTCCTTAAAAAGTAAATTAAAAATAAATTAAAAAATAATAATACTATAGACTACAGAGGAGGTCAAGCAAGTATATTTCAGTGACCTACCAAAGTCATTTCCAAAAGTTATCAATTCATAAAAATGTAGGTAATTTAAAATTTATAATGAGAAAATGCTCAAAGAAAAGGGGATAAAACATAAAATGATGTGTGATAGATGAAATTATTCTTCTATTTTTATACCACCTTCCATATCAAAATAATACTCTTCAATTTAGAAGGTGGTCAACAAATACTTTTTAAAATCAACAAAAACAAGATGACGAGAAACAAGAATCAAAGAATGTCTTATCCCCCCCCCCCGAAAAAAAAAAAACCTACTCTGAGCCCAACTTTTTGTTCATTTTTTTGAAAGAGAGCAGAGGGGAGGGAGACAGATACAAAGAGTGCTCCTATCTGCAGGTGCACGCCCCTAATGCCCACAATGCCCTCTTTGCCAAGAGATGAAGCTGGGAACTCAATCCATGTGAATATTAAGAAATCAATATTTTGGGCCATCATTTCCTACCTCCAGGATGTACCTTAGCAGTAAACTGGATTCGGAAGCCAGAGCTAGCAATCAATCTCAAATACTACAATATGAAACATGGGCATTTTAACTGATGTCTTTACCAGTAGGCAAAATGCTTGTCCCTAGAATCTTTCAAAATTGAATAACAAATAGGAAGGAATTTAAGAACTACAAACTAAATGAACATGTTCCTGATTACCTAAGAACAGAAAGATCCCATGAACTACATTTTGATAAATAATCAACATGGATGTTTTCAGTTTTAGATATTAAAAAATAATTTATGATCCCAGCATAGATTTCTTTAAGGTTTATTTATCTGAAAGAGAGAGGCAGAGGAGAGAGAGAGAGAGAGAGAGAGAGAGAGAGAGAGAGAGAGATTGGGAGGGAGGGAGGAAGGGAGGAAAGAAAGATCATCTATCAGTTGGTTCACTCCCCAAATGGCCACGATGGCCAGGGCTGAGCCAGGCTGAAGCCAGGAGCTTCTTTCAGGTATCCCACATAGGTGCAGGAGCCCAAGCCCTTAGCCATCTTCAACTGCTTTCCCAGGCATATTAGCAGGGAGCTGTATCATAAGTGGAGCAGTGAGGACTCAAATCAGTGCCTATATGGGATGCTGGAGCTGCAGGCAGCAGCTTCATCAGCTATGCCACAGCACCAGCCCAACCAGCATATATTTCAAGGGAAAAGTTACAGTAAAAACAAATTTACTAACTTTTTTAGACAAATTTACTTGACAAGGGAAAGAGAAATGTCAAAAATATATTATAACTTAAAGGTGTTTGATAGAAATTTTGACATCTAGTTTGCAATGAAGAAATGCCAATCATAACATTTTTTCAATAACTAAACTAGTTGGTACATAATATTAGATTAATAACCCAGAGAAAGTTCAGTGCATATGCTACTGAACAGTGACTTCAAAGAAGACATAGAGACAGGCTCACTAAGTTCATAACTTACACCACTCTGGGAAGGAAAGAAAATACATTGCATTAGAAGTTAGAAGGATCTCCAAGTAATGGAATGACAGGATAAAACCAAGAGATTCAATTTATCATGAATATAAAACCATGGTTTTAATATTTTAACTATATATTCTAGGATACTATGGTCCAGGCTTCAAAATATTTGCTCTGAAAAAATATCAGATAGGCCAGCTGACTACAATATGCAATAAAACTTCCAAAAACACTAAAATGTACTGTCAGCTTATGTGAAAAATGATTCATTCAGTATCTAATCAAGTTATTAGCGGAAGGGATCATTTCATTATAATTTCTAAAGTTCAGATTACCTGTGGAGAATATTTATGGAGAATCATATCAATATATCCACCTGAGAGAAGTTGACAAAGCAAACTTTATTCTTAAGACACCAAATAAACTAATTAATGTTTAGAGATCCAAAATTGATAAGCTCCTGACTGTTCATACAAAAGCAGGAAAGAATAATCACCCTCAAATGTTCAAAAGAATACCTCAGTTTCTATTCAGAATTTCTAAGAAATTAAATTATACCCATTATGACAAAGTACTTTAAATGATACAAGAGTCATCCCCAGAGAAGGCATTTGGTCAAATGGTTAAGGTGTTGTTTGGATGCTCATATCGCATATTGCAATACCTGGGTTTCAATTCCAACTCTACTTTTGGTCTAGCTTCCTAACACGAACGCCACGTAGTGCATCAGGTGAGGAGATCAAGTACCTGGAGCCCTACCACTCACATGAGTGACCCAGACTGAGTTAGAAACTTCTACTTTTAGCCTTACCCAAATGGATTTGTTGTGGGCATTTGGAGACGTGAACTCTGACTTCCACATAAATTAAAATAAATAAATAAAAACAGAAAAGGAGAGTCTCCTAGTCAGCTCACAAAGGACCATCATTGCCACAAGAACTGTCCCAAGAGAAGGCAGTCAATGTTAAGTCTCTCTCATTGTCTCTCTAGTACAATAATATTTCCTTCTTTCAAGACCCTTATTAACATGAGAGGAATCCCTACTCTGTTAAATACTTACTGAAAGATAATTTTATATATAAATTAACACACATCAACTAACTACAAAGGGGCACTGCTTCCCTCTAAAAGGTACTACAAAATGTCTGCTCTTTCTAATATTATTATTACCTCAAAGTACTTTTTTTTTAAAGATTACTCATTGGAAAGGCAGAGTTAGAGAGAAGGAAATAGATCTTCCATCCACTGAATGCGTCCCCAAATGTCCGCAATGTCCAGGACTGAGTCATGCCCAAGAGAGGAGACTGCATCTCTCTCTGGGTCTCCCACATGGGTACCAAGGGCCCAAACATCTGAGCCATCACCGCCTAACAGGCTGCACCACAATGCTCACCCCACCTCCCCGGGAATACTGCTTCTTTACTTGGCTCCATAACATAAATGCCCTTTATCTCTTCACAATCAATACTGTGTTTTCTCTGGATTTTGAAGGCATTCATCCTGCAGTCTGTCATTGTTCTAAGGATAATACATTCTAGTCTCATCACCACAGAGAAACCACCCAACTGGGGGCTATGTTAGGAAGGAAATTAGACTTCTAATAAAGCAACTTCAAGACTACATGATACCTTTCATAGTACCCATTACCCTCTAATTGCCCTCCTTCAGGGGGTGTCTCCATGTTTGATATGGTTTAGTTTTCTTCCACTTCAAGACCTCAGTTTCGTACAAATATGAAAATAAAAGCAATAAACAACAAAGACTGAAAAAAAATTAAGAGTTTATCTCATTCTGTTTCCTAGTGTATTCTATTAGTTAGAAAGCATTTTTACACGGAAACCTCATTCAGCAAAGTTACACCTCTGCTTTGGCATGGAATTCACTTCTGGGTAAAAGCCACCAACCTTTCACCTGGCTGTGATCAGGGACATCTGATCCTGTATTTTCTGTCAATTTTCACTGTGGAGTCAGTGCATTCAGGACCCTTGCTGACTGCAGTGAAATGGACACAGAAACAAGAGGTCTCATTGCTACCAGACTACTTTGTGAACATAAATAGCCCTGTGTCTCAATGTTTGTGAACCAGGATTTGTATTCTCATAGAGTTAATTGTAGTTTATTTAACATGTGCCATAATCAAATTCTATGCAACTCAATTTTGAATTAAATAAGGTTTAGAATGTGGTCTAAGTAGATTTTTAAATGTCATTTCTATGGAGAGATGCAGTCTTTTTGAAATAGTTACTTTGCAAATGATCATTTAATATATAACCTTTTATAATTGATGCACTATACTGCACTTGCATTCTTCAAAATTATACATGTACCATAGACACTGTACAAGATGCATTTTTCCTAGTAGATCTCTCTTATATGGATATAACTAGCATTAAATATTTTTAACAAAGGCAACACCATCTGGAACTGAAAATAATAAACTATCAGGTATCGCGTACATGTTGATTTGTCCCAGCTTGCCTTGACTTGTAAAAAACAATTTTCACTCTGCTGAGAGTGGTGACTGCCAAAAAAGCAAAAATACAAATAGATTTGATTCACGCCTGCTAGGACTCAGGCAACGGACAGCTTCTGGAACTGGGCCACAAGTGGGATAGTTGATCTATCACTTCTGTGCAATCATCTATGTAACCCAAACAATCTCTGATTGCCCAAATGGTGGCTATTATCCAGATCGAATGAGAAACCTGGCAAACCTAGGTTCGGGTCAAAAATTCTTTGGAGTTCTACTGTTTCTAAGATTTACAGGGAGCTCTATGAAGAACGGGATTTCACACAAAGCTCCACTGCTTTCCCATTTCACAGGCTTGCTGTATTCAGTATCAAAATATGCTTTTTAAGTAGCCAGAAATATTACAAATTACTCTTATCTAATGGTTTCGAACATGTTTTGAAACAACATGGTCTTAACACACCCATTGAGTATAATGAGAATGAGGAAAGGAGAATCTAAGGAATGTGGGTTTTTTCTCAAAAGTAACTAAGAAATGAAGTTACAAAGCACAGTGTTGAAAAAATTTTTGTAAACTAGTCACAACAGCTGCTTAATAAATGGCTTTTGTTGGGGTTGATTAAGGAGTACCCGCCTGCATCAGCTCTCCACATTGGCAAGCCAAACTTATGTTAAGTCAAAGGAAATTCAACAATGTTATCTAAAACATACAAAGGGCATAAACTGATATAACGTAAAATCGACTGTGTAAATATTAAGAAGCTATTATTTAAAAATCAAATGTTTTCTTTTGTCTAAACTATGAAATATGGAATTGTGTAGCTTTGCCATTTCCTTTCAGAACTGTTTAGCACTCAAACTACTTTTATTTCCTGTTTTTTCATCCTACTACTATGAACTCAGAAATATAAGCATAAATCTAAAATAAAAAAATAGGTCTGGTCTTGCTCAATGTGTATTGTTTTAGTCAGAATCAGGTATATGTGACAAAAACTAACAAGAGGTTTCCATCTCAGAAAGAACGTGGTGTTTTGGCCTCTATTTTACTTTGAATTACATAACATGATAAAGGACTCCTTTTCCCTAACGTTTTCTAGCAATTTCCCAATCAAATTCAGTAGCCAATATTAACAAGTGTTTGTTTCCTTTTTTTTTTCCCTATATATGGGGTTACAGAAATAGGAAGAATTTAGTTTTAGACTACAAAGCTCAACAATACCCATTGACAGAATGTCAGAAAAACATGATAGAACATATAGTCCTATATGTTACTAATAATCAGTAGGAATTCAAAGGGAACAAAATGTAAGCAGTACTGATGATTAGATAAGAATTCACTAGGGATTAAAAGTACTACGATTATTCAAAGGACTCTTACAATCAAGAGGGAGGAGGAGGAAAGATGGGAACATGGGCAGAAGGGAGGGTAGGGTGAGAAGTATTACAATGTTCCCAAATTTATATATATGTGAAATTTGTATACCTTAAATTAATAAATAAATACAGCTCACAAAAATATTATTATAGTTTTTAAAATCAGCAGTAATTTATGGGAGATGGATGTTGTCTCTCTGAACAGATAAGCATAACTGCACTATGTCTGAGGGAACATGACCACATCCATGCTATCTCCTTCTAGCTTACTTGCTTACTTGCAAGAGCTTACTTGCACTGTCTGCCAAGTAGTGAGAACCTAGAAAGATTGTTCTCATCAACCATGGAGAATTCATACAACAACATAACAAACTGGCACATCCACACAGCATAAACCTTCATGAGACCTTTAATTCTAGAAGTCAGTATTCATGTTAAAAAGTCTGGAGTAGCCTGAAGAAATACAAAGATTCAGGCCAAAATCTGGCATTCTTCCTGTACAAATCAGGCAAGGCATCCAGGCTCTTTTATCAGCCTGATCAAGGAATAATTGAATCAAATTATTCTAAGGTCTTTTTCAGTTCAAGCTTCACACATAGTAGTACTTCCCCAACTTTTCATCAAGAGTCTCCTTTCCTGGCTGGCACTGCAGCTCAATAGGCTAATCCTCCACCTGTGGCGTCGGCACACCGGGTTCTAGTCCCAGTCAGGGCGCCGGATCCTGTCCCGGTTGCCCCTCTTCCAGTCCAGCTCTCTGCTATGGCCTGGGAGTGCAGTGGAGGATGGCCCAAGTCCTTGGGCCCTGCACCCACATGGGAGACCAGGAGAAGCACCTGGCTCCTGCCATCGGATCAGCACGATGCGCCGGCCACAGCATGCCAGCCGCGGTGGCCATTGGAGGGTGAACCAATAGCAAAAAGGAAGACCTTTCTCTCTGTCTCTCTCTCTCACTATCCACTCTGCCTGTCAAAAAAATAAATAAATAAATAAGTCTCCTTTGCTGTTCTTATTTTTAAAACTGCTGTTATGGATGAGATACTTAATCAGTTATCTTCCCATTTTATCAATAAAAGATACAGATGTGCATGATTAATACCACCCCAACATCATAGCAATTGGATATTTAAACTAAGCTGTGCAGCCTTATTCTGGGTAAACAAATGTAGAACAGCTTTGGGGTAAATTAAATATTAAATGCCTAGGGAACTAGGCATTCTTGATTGAAAAACTGGGAGAAATAAACTATCCAACTGCACTAAGAGAAATTAACTATGTCTGTTTTACCTTCCTGATTCAGTGACCTAGAAAGAAATCATTACCTTCTAACCATCTCCCAGAAACATACCTCCGTATGTCCTAATCCTATCTCTTGAGTGGTTTACCATTCCTATTGTTCATCTGAGGTCTGCACATTAGTATATAATCATCAACTAGTGGTCAATCATCACTATTAAAACCAATCCCAAAGCAGGCATTTAGCCTTGAAGGTAAGATCACAGTTAAGACAGCTGCATCCCATAATGGAATACCTGAGTTCAATGCAAGCTCTGGATCCAGACTCCAGCTCCCTGCTAATTTGGATGCTGGGAAGCAACAGTTATGCTCAAGTAGTTGGGTTCCTTCCATCCACGTGGGACACCTGGATTGAGTCCCCAGGTCCCAGTTTCATTGCCAACCAACATCAATCAGTGTGTGCATTTGGAGAGTAAACCATCAGACAAGAGTGTGCTCTATCTTTATGTATCTCAAATTAATTAACTTAAATTTTTTTGAAAAGCAACTCCAACAAGCAGAGGACTGGAATCTCTGGTGCTTTCACATGAAAGGCATTTTTAGAAACCTTTGTTTTTGAACATTTACTTATTCCAAAGGCAGAGTTACTGACAGAGAGATCTTTGATCCACTGGTTCACTCCCCAAGTGGCTGCAATGGCCAGTACTTGGCCAGGCCAACGCCAGGAGCCTAGAACTCTATCTGGGCCTCCCACGTGGGTGTCAGTGGTCCAAGGATTGCATCATCCTCCACTGCTTTCTCTGGTGCATTATTTGGGAACTGGATCAGAAGTGGAGTAGCCAGAACATCAACACTCACATGGGAAGCTGGTGCACTCGTGAGATGCTGGTATCACAGGTGGCAGCTTAATCTGGTGCTCCACCATACTGACTCCTAGAGACTTTCAAGGTGACTCAAACTTCTCATCAGTTTTGTTCAAATAATGAATCAACCAGTAAATATTCTATATGCTAGTGAAAACAGTAGTTACTATACACAAGTGTACTTCAAGAAGCTCAAGGAAAGTGCATATTTAAAAAATTATACACACATTTCAAATTTTTTGCACCAAAGGAAATTTACTTTTTAACTATATTTTCCATGAAATTTTCCATGTGCTTTAAAATTCTGAGGGTTGGGTTTTCCCAACCTGATGTACAGGAAAAATTCAAGTAGTTGAAGAATATTACATTGAGAAAACAGGACACAAACACAAGAAACTAAGTAGTCATGTGGCATGGGGAAAATACTTGGCTGAATCAAGTAGAGAGCAACTTTAGCCAAACTAACTTTAAATTGATAAACCAAAGATAAGAGTTTTGAGTATTTCTAATGCCACAAAACCAGTAAAAACAATTGAGAAGCAACTAATGAGGTTAGTGGTGGATTTATCTATGAAGTTGAAATTGAGCTGAACCTAAAGGCCCACATATGGTTTGCAGAGTTAGAAAGTAAGAACCAAATGAAAAAAGATAGAAAGAAAGACCAAAGTATGATCAAATAAATAATAACTAAGTACACAGAGTACAAAAGGGTTATAACTCAAAAGTGGATTGCAATTTTAAAAGGCAATTTTGGGGATACCATGGAAGTGTTCTGACAGGATAATTACATTCATTTATTAGTCCACTAGCATGTAATTACAGAACATATACTAAACACGAGGCTTATTTGGGAGACTATGGGAGGATTCCAAAGAGAACAACCTGTGTTCTTCAACTGTAGGGATTAGAGACAGCTAGGGAAAGCAAGACACATGTGCAAATAACCATATGACACATGTTTCAGCTAAGTCATTCTGTCTTTTGAGATTTAGCTGAAAATTAAATCCCCATCCAAACTGAGAAAGAAATTTCCTAAGCCTCCCTCCATGAGAGGTTTACATTGTGCTTCATTACTTCTAATTCCAGGTTTGGCACAAAAGTTCATCAGTGTCTTAGTCTTGCCTCTTGCTGTGACTCCTTTTTGTCTCCTATAGACCTAAACATAAAACAGGCCCCCTTTTCATTGATCTTCCTAAACAAAAGTCATATAATTTGCATGTGCAGGGTATTTTCTGGTTGCTCCTCCAATCACTCCCTCCCTACTACTTTGCCTTGTAACGTCAGAGTTTGAAAAGTATGCCTGCTCAATGATTGCCCTGCTCACTGACTTCCAGTTGACTTTGTACAATGGAAGATGCTGTCAGGATCAGAGTACAGAGATAAAGTAAGGAAAAACTATTTTCCTTCCTGATCGGTTGCTGCATTTTGACTATATTTAATCTTCCTACAGCTCTTATCAAGTGACACATTTCTCATTCAACTAGGGCAGTTTCTTCTGTGTTCCTTGTGGCAACTGCACCCTCTCTATAACCCTGCAGGTCTATGCAATTACGATATCCCTTCTGGGATTTTCTAAATCCTATTCATGATATGCAATGTGCAGAGTGATCCAAGATGCCTAAATGGGGAAAAGATGTGCTGATTTTGACCACAGGAAGAACACAGAAGAAAGTGGAATAACTGCATTCCCAGGGAAGAGTTGGAGAGAAGTTTGCAGTGGGATTTCTACATAAAGAAGAGAACTGTGTGACAGTACAAACACAGAGCATCTAGCAAGGATACCACCATTGACTCCTGCAGCTGGGGGCTGACAGAGATGCTATCTTCTTGGAAAAGATAAGAAGAGTCTCAAGGCTGGTGCCGTGGCGCAGTAGGTTAATCCTCCACCTCTTTGGCCATTGAGGCCATTTGGAAAGTGAACCAACAGAAGGAAGACCTTTCTCTCTGTCTCTCCCTCTCACTGTCTGTAACTCTACCTCTCAAATGAATAAATAAAATCTTAAAAGAAAAAAAAAAAAGAGTCTGCAGCCTGTGTCACTGTGGATATTGCCTGAGGGAGAACGTTGTGGATCACACTGACTGTGTCTATCCTGTAGTGCTATTGGTGGGGGCATGAGCAGACTCTGTGAAGGGAGATCACAACAACTTCCTTACATCCCCCCACAAAGGTTCTCAGTGACTATCAGGGAGGAAGAGCCATCTTACTAAGGCAAGTACACACTGCAGTGGTTTGCACACGCATACAAAACTAAGGGATTTTATCAGGGTTATAAATCGCAGTCTCCACTGACTTTCAGTCTAGCCTGGAGTGTTGGGAAGGGACAGAGAGTGCACTTAGGACTGGGAGGCACTCCACTCCGCTCACTCTGTCATGGGCACTTGGATTAACATTGTCAGATTGGAGCACCAACAGGCAGCTGACTTGAAAATTCCTTGGCTCTCTACATGGACAGGACAGGTGTGACGGGCTGAATGGATCACTTGCTCCCAGTAACTGTGGGATCCCTGTGAACTATGACAGTGGAAATTCTCTAACTGTACAATAAGGCATGGGGTATAGTCTGGCTCCAGAGGCTCAGAATTCCCTGACTGCCTGGGGTTAGGTCATTATATACAGTTCCATCTTCACACTGGGAACTGCACAGATCTATTGTGTGGTTCATGCACCTGCCTAGGTGAGTTGTGTAGCCACTGTGGGCTCACCTTAGGCATTGATCACCTTGGCTGACAGGAGGTGACACAGTGATCATACCACGTGACTTGATCATAACTCCCCCATACTGACAATAAACGAGATCAACCATGCTCAACTTGGGTGTCACCCTGGACTCTTGTCCCATATACAAGCATTGACCTGAGCTCTCTGGCCCCACCAGAAGACACTCCACTAAGGTATCCACTGAAGGAAGATGTATATTTCAAAAATAGAAGCCATCAGAAGGGACAACCAACAGGTATTTCCACAAATGCCTAAATGCCTAAAATAAACCTAACAAGAAGTAAGAACAAGGAAGACAATATTATTCTGCAAAGTACTAAAAGAACAAAACTGTCAGCCCAGAATATATACCCTGCAAAGCCCCATTTATAAATGAAAGTGAAATAAAGACATTTCACAAAAAAAAAATCAGAAATTGAAAAAATTTGTCACTACTCATCCAGCTTTACAAAAGATGTTTAAGGATGTGCCACACACAGAAACATGATCATCATCATGAAAGAAAATGAAAGCAAAAAAATCTGACAGTAAAAGTATGAAGGAAATGCAAAGTAAACAATAGGAATATTTATGGAAAAATGGTGGAGCCAAATTGTTTTTATCAATAGTCTCCTTGAACATAAACGACTTTAACTCTCCAGTTCAAAGATATAGACGGGCTGAATCTATTAAAGAAAAAAAAAACAGACCCATCTATTTCTTGGCTACAAGAAACACATTTCACCAACAAAGATACAGACAGACTGAAAGCAAAAGATTGGAAAAAGTTATTCCATACTAACAGAAACCAAAAAAAGAGATTCTGGAGTCAGCCTAATATCAGAGAA
This sequence comes from Oryctolagus cuniculus, assembly GCF_964237555.1. Taxonomy (NCBI): domain Eukaryota; kingdom Metazoa; phylum Chordata; class Mammalia; order Lagomorpha; family Leporidae; genus Oryctolagus; species Oryctolagus cuniculus. The sequence goes on along the minus strand of NC_091440.1, from coordinate 117,713,209 downwards.
AATAGATTTTAACACAAAAACTGTTAAAGTAGGCAAAGAAGAGAACTCTATAATGATTAAGGGATCAATGCAAGAAGAAGATATGACTATTAAAAATGTACATGCACCTAAGTACAGGGCACCTGGCTATTTAAAAGGAATGGTAATGGATCTAAAGGGAGATATTAGACCCCAATTCACAGTAACAGGGAACTTCAATACCCACTTTGAGCAACAGACAGATCAACCATACAGAAAATCAGCAAGGAAACAACAGAGTTAATCGACATTATAGACCAAATGGACCTAATGGATATCTACAGAACTTTTATCCTACAGTTGCAGAATACACATTTTTCTCTCCAGTGCACAGAACTTTCTCTAGGACAGAGCACAAGCTAGGCCATAAAGCAAATCTCAGCAAATTCAAAAAAATCAAATCATACCATGAATCTTTTCTAAATATAATTGAATGAAGCTATAAATCTACAACTCAAGAACCTCTAGAACATATGCAAACACATGGAGACTGAAAGACATGCTCCTGAATGAACAGTGAGTCACACAAGAAATTAAAAGAGAAATAAAAATGAATGAAGATGACAATACAACAGATCAAAACTTTTGGTATACAACCAAAGCAATGTTAAGAGGAAGCTTTATACACTCTGGCCTCAGAATCAGCCCTTAAGGCACGTGGATCTGGCTGAAAAGCCCATGAGAGTATTTCAGGCATGGAAAGCCAAGACACTCTGGCAAAAAAAAAAAAAAAATGACCTAAATGAAAGATCGCCATGAGTGACATCCCAGTGGAAAGAACAGGTCAAAGAAGGAGGTCCTTTCTCTGAAGGGAGGAGAGAACTTCCACTCTGACTACGACCTTGTCTAAATATGATCAGAGTTGGTGAACTCAAAAGGCTTCCATAGCCTTGGCAGCTCATGACAAGAGCCTAGCATGATTACTGATGCCATAAACAAGAGTATCAATTTGTTAAGTCAACAACAGGAGTCACTGTGCACTTACTCCTCATGTAGGATCTCTGTCCTTAATGTGCTGTACATTGAGATTTAATGCTATAATGAGTACTCAAACAGTATTTTTCACTTTGTGTTTCTATGTGGGTGCAAACTGTTGAAATCTTTATTTAATATATGCTAAACTGATCTTCTGTATATAAAGAGAATTGAAAATGAATCTTGATGTGAATGGAAGGGGAAAGGGGAGGGTTGCGGGTGGGAGGGAAGTTATGGGGGGCGGGGAGCCACTGTAATCCATAAGCTGTACTTTGGAAATTTATATTCATTAAATAAAAATTTAAAAAAAGAGGAAGCTTTTTAGCAATTAGTGCCTGCATCAAGAAATTGGAAAGGCATCAAATAAATTAACTGCCAATGCATCTCAAGGACCTACAAAAACAACAGCAAACAAAACTCAAAACTAGTGGGAAAAAAGAAATAATTAAAATTAGAAAAAAATTTGAAATCAGAAAAACAATAATAAAGATCAGCTAAACTAAGAGCTTGTTTTTTGAAAAAAATAACAAAATCAACACACCATTGGCCTAACTAATCAAGGAAATAGGGAGAAGACACAAATCAACAAAATTAGAGATGAAAAAGGATATGTAATAGCAGATACCAAAGAAATAAAGAGAATCATTAGAAATTATGACAAAGAGCTGTATCCCAACAAATCAGGAAACCTAGAAGTAAAGAATAGATTCCTGGACACAAAAACCTACCTTAATTGAGCATGAAGACTGAAAACCTTAACATACCAAAAACTAAGACAGAAATCAAACCAGTATTAAAGACTGTCTCAACAAAGCAAGTCCAGAACCAGATGACTTCACTGCTGAATTCTACCAAGCATTTAAAGAAAAACTAACTCCAATCTTTTTCAAGCTATTCAAAATAACTGAAAGGAAGGGAATCCTTCCAAACTTTTTTGAAGACAGCCCTAAACCTGAAATTGATACAACAAAGAAAATCAGAACTACAGACCAACTTCCCTAATAAACATAATCCCCAAAATCTTCAACAGAATATGAGCCAATTGATCCAACAACACATCAGAAATATCATTCACCCAGACCAAGTGGGATTGATCCCTGGTTTGCAGGGATGGTTCTACATTCGCAAGTCAATCAATGTGAACAATACATTAACAAACTGCTGAACGAAAGCCATATGACTATCTCAATTGATGCAGAGAAAGCATTTGATAAAATACAATAACCTTTCATGATGAAAACTCTAAGAAAATTGGGTATAGAAGCAACATTCCTAAACATAATCAGGGCAATTTATGAGAAAGTCATGGCCAGCATCCTATTGAATGGGGAAATATTGGAAGTATTCCTACTGAGCTTTGGTAACAGACAAGGATACCCACTCTCACCATTACTACTCAATATAGTCGTGGAAGTTTTAGCTAGCCATTAGGCAAGATAAAGCAATCAAAGGGATACAAATTGGGAAGGAGGTAGGCACATTATCCCTATTTGCAGATGTCATGATTCTATATTTAGGGCATCCAAAAGATTCCACAAATAGACTATTAGAACTCTTAGAAGAGTTTGGTAAAGTGGCAGGATATAAAATCAACACACAGAAATAAATAACCTTTGTATATACAGACAAGGCCACAGCTGAGAAAGGAACTTCTAAGATCAAGCCAATTCACAGTAGCTCCAAAAAATCCTAGATATTGGAATAAATTTAACCATGATGTCAAAGATCTCTACTATGACAATTATAAAACATTAAAGAAACAAAGTAAGGTGCAAAAAAATGGAAAAATTTTCTCTGTTCATGTTTTAGAAGAAACAAGATCATCAAAATGTCCATGCTACTAAAAGCAATTTGCAGATTCAGTGTGCTAATCAAAATACGAAGGAGATTCTTCTCAGATACTGAAAACATGATGCTTAAATTCATATGGAAACACAGGAGACCCTAAATAGCTAAAGCAATCTTATACAACAAAAACAAAACTGGAGGCATCACAATACCAGATTTCAAGACAAACTACAGGGCAGTTTTAATAAGAAAAAAAGATGGATAGACCAATGGAACAGAATACAACAAATCTGTCCATGCATCTACAACCAACTTAACTTTTACAAAGAAGCTAAAATCAATCCTTGGAATAAGGACAGTCCCTTCAATAAATGGTGCAGCAAAAACTGGATCTCAACATGCAGAAGTACAAAGCAAGAGCTCTATCTTACATCTTACACAAAAATCCACTCAAAACTGACCAAATACCTCAATTTATGACATGATACTATCAAATTATTAGAAAACATTGGGGAAAACCAACAAAATGTTTGAATAGATAAAGACTTCTTAGAAAAGACCTCTTAAGCAGAGGCAGTAAAAGCCAAAATAGACAAATGGATTACATCAACCTAAGAAGTTTCCGTGCTGCAAAGTAAACACTCAGCAAAGTGAAGAGGCAACCAACAGAATAGGAGAAAATAGTGCCAACTATGCAACTAATAAAGAATATCCAGAATCTATGAAGAATTCAAGAAATTCAACAACATAACAAACAATCCAGTTAAGAAATGAGCAAAGGACTTGAACAGTTATCTTTCAAAAGAGGGAATCCAAACAGTCAACAGACACATGAAAAAAATGCTCAGTATCACTAGTCATTAGGGAAATGCCAATCAAAAACATAATGAGATTGCACCTCACCCCTGTTAGAATGGCTCTCATACAGAAATCAATAAACAGCAAATGCTGGCAAGGATGTGGGAGAAAAGGTACTTACTCACTGTGGGTGGGAATGTAACCTGGTATAGCCACCATGGAAGACAGTATGGAGACACCTAAGAACTCTGAATATACACCTAGCATATGACCCAGCCATCCCACTCCAGGGATTTACCTATGTGAAATGAAATCAGCACGTGAAAGAGTTATCCATACTCCCATATTTATTGTAGCTCAATTCACAATAGCTAACATATGGAATCAACCCAAATGTACATCTTCTGAAGACTGGATTAAAAATTATGGGATATGTATACCATGGCATACTATATAGCTATAAAAAGGATGAAATTCTGTCATGTGCAACAAAATGTAAGAAACTAGAAAACATTATACTTAGTGAAATAAGCCCACACCAAAAGGACAAACATCATATATTCTCCCTGATCTATGGTAACTAATAGAGTAGCTAAAAAAATAATCTATAGAAGTAAAACTGACACTTTGAGATGCAATGATTGGTATAGCCCTTTTTTAGACTGTTGAGGAATAGTTTTTTCTTTTCATACTATTTGTTGAACTCTACTTAGTATAGAGTTAATATTATGTGTATAAAGTTAACTAAAAATAGGTCTGAGTAAAAATAAGAATGGGAATAGGAGAGAGAGGAAGAAGAAGGGTGGGAGTACAGGAAAAATCATAATGTTCCTCTATCTGTATTTATGAATTTAATTTAGTTTGTATACCTTAAATAAAATGTTTCAGGGGAAACAAAAGAAAGAAACAACTGAGGTAATCACATTATGGAACAGATAGACTTCATTGATATCTAAAGATTTCATCCCACAGCTGCTTAATAAACATTCTTTTCATCAGTACATGGAAATTGCTCTATGACAGACCATATTCTAGGCCATGCGGCATGCCTCAACAAATTCAACACAACTGAAATCATATCATACATTTCCTCTGACCACAATGGAAAGACAATGGAAATTAACAACTTAAAACTATAGAAAATAGACAAACACATGGAGACTGAACCATATGCTCTTGAATGAACAGTAGATCAGAGAAGAAATCAAAAGCACAATCAAAAAACACCTGGATACAAATTATGACATCACCACATGTAAAAATTTATAAAATACAGCAAAAACATTGTTAAAAGAGATATTTACAGCAATTAGTGTCTGTATCAATATATTAGACAGAGATGAAATAAATGATTTATAAATGCATCGTTAACAACATGGAGAAACAAGAACTAAAGCCAAAATAAGTAGGAGGAAAGAGATAATTAAAATTAGAGAATAAACAAAACTGAAATCAAAAAGTGATACAAATGATCAGTGAAATGAAGAAATTTTTTTGAAAAAATTAAGAAAAATGGTACATCACTGGCCCAAGCCACCAAAAAAAGGAAAATATTCAAATTAATAAAATCAGGGATGAAAAAAAAGATATGTTACAATGGATACAGAGAAATAAAAAGAATCATCAGGAATTACTACAAACAGCTATATTTCAGTAAATTGAAAATTTAGAAGAAATGGAGAGATTCCTAGATACATACAATTACCAAAATCTAATTATGGAGTCAAAGAAAACCTAAATAGATCAATAATTAAGATGGAGAGCGAATCATTAATGAAGGCCCTTCCAGTCAAGAAAAGCACTGGATCAGAGGGCTTCATTGCTGAATTCTACCAAACTTTTAAAGCATAAATAATTCCAATGCTTCTCATACTACTCGAAACAATTGAAAGGGAAGGATTCTGCCCAAACTCCTTCTCTGAGGTTAGCATCACGTAAATTCCAAAACCAGAAAAAGACACAACAAAGAAAGAGAACTATAGACCAACATCACTGATAAACATAGATGTAAAAATTCTCAACAAAGCCTTAGCTAATAAATCCAACACATCTAAAAGACCTTTCACTCAGACCAAGTGGGATTTATCACTGGTATACAGAGATGGTTCAACACACACAGATTAATAAATATGGTATATCATGTTTACAAGTTGAAAAATAAAAACCATATGATTATCTCTATAGATTCAGGGAAAATATTTGAAAATACAACTTCTTTTCATGATAAAAATATTAAGTAAGTGGAAGGTGGAGCCAAGATGGCAGAATAGTGAGGGCATGCACCGATAGTCCGGGAAAAGTTAGTTTAATAAAAGTGGAGTTACTGTAGCCTCAGGAAAAGGATCAGGAAAAAATTGCAGAGGAAACTCTTCTGGATCTAGTGGATGTGACACGGAGGACCTACGGGGAGAGTGAGGTCGCCCACTGTGTGGAAGCCCAGCCTCAGAGTCTGCACATCAGTGCTGGAAGGGGAGGTGAGACAAAAACCTCAGTAACCCAAGACATTGGTGGGGAAAGGCAGAAAGAGCCTAGAGGGAACGAGGCCTGAAGCCCCACTGGGGAAAGTTCACCAGGCTGAGGGAAGGAGAGAAAAAAAAAATGAATAAATAAGGGGAACCAGCACACCACTAGCCTCTCTCTCCACTCACCTAACAAAGCCGAGCAAGACAAAGAGCAGATGCTATTTTACGTATGTAAAGCGGCGCCCGCCATTACCCAAGCAGAAAAACCTGACTCTGGTGGTGAGAAATAACAGGAAGTTAGGACCTAGTGAAAGTGTGGAGCTAATGAACTGAGATTGTGAAAAACTGAGGAGGGGGGCGAGAGAACTCATTGAGTACACAAACTCGGTAACCTTGGCAACCCGGTGAGAGACTACGGAGAAATTTAAGACCACACTGAGGGCTGCATAAACTCTTTGTGTGGTCCCAGGGGTAGAGCAGGTGAAAACCCACAGGGGCCAGATTTCATACATCAACTACACTCAATTCCACTCAGCTGTGTGGAATTACTTCCCTTATGAGTCAAAAAAAAAAAAGAGAGAGAGAGAGAGAGAGTGAGAGAACAATCTGGGTGAGTCACCTTCGGCACAGCCTTAACCCTGAAGAACCAAACAGAGCTCTCTGGCCACACCCATCACAGCCTCTAAGGATCCATCAAAAGCAGACAGTCCACTTAATCTAGAATCATAGTATAATGAGAAAAAGCACCACAGCGAAAAAAAAAAAAAAAACAAAGAATATCTTCACAATGCCAAACAAACACAGAAACCAAGGTAACAAGAACAAGGAAGACACTATGATGCGCGCAAATGAAAAAAGACACCCCAATTCAAGATTATGAAGATGGTGAGATAGAAGAAATGCAAGAAGCAGATCTCAAAAAACTGATAAGAACATTAAGAAGTTCTCAAAAACAAATTCGCGAACTACAGAAATCCTTAATGGACAAGACAGAAAATCTCTCTCACGAAAATGAAATATTAAGGAGGAATCAAAATGAAACGAAACAACTAGTAGAACATGAAACTGTGATAGTGACAAGAAATCATAATGAAATGAAGAATTCAACAGATCAAATGACAAACACATTAGAGAGCCTTACAAACAGAATGGGTAAAGCAGAAAAGAGAATATTGGACTTAGAAGACAGAGAACAGGAAAGGATACAGTCAGACCAAAGAAAAGAGGAGGAAATTAGAAATCTAAAAAATATTGTTGGGAATCTACAGGATACTATTAAAAAACCAACATTCGAGTTCTAGGCGTTCCTGAAGGCATGGAGAGGGAGAAAGGATTAGAAGGTCTTTTTAGTGAGATACTAGCAGAAAATTTCCCAGGTTTGGAGGACAGAAACATCCAAGTACAGGAAACTCATAGAACCCCTAATAAACATGACCAAAAGAGATCCTCACCACAACACGTTGTAATTAAACTCACCACAGTGAAACATAAAGAAAAGATCCTAAAATGTGCAAGAGAGAAACGTCAGATTACTCTCAGAGGATCTCTAATTAGACTCACAGCTGACTCCTCATCAGAAACCCTACAAGCTAGGAGGGAATGGTGAGATTTAGCCCAGGTACTAAGAGAGAAAAAACTGCCAGCCCAGAATATTATATCCTGCAAAGCTCTCATTTGCGAATGAAGATGAAATAAATACCTTTCACAGCAAATAGAAATTGAAAGAATTTGTCACCACTGACCAGCCCTGCAAAAGATGCTTAAAGATGTGTTACACACAGAAATACGGTCATCAATATGAAAGAAGGTAAAGGAAGGAAACCTCACAGCAAAAGATCACAGGAAGTTCAAAACATATATTGGAAAATATATTTGGCAAATGGCAGGGCAAAGTTACTACTTATCAATAGTCACATTGAACGTTAATGGCCTGAACTGTCCAGTTAAAAGACACCGATTGGCTGATTGGGTTAAGGAACAAAACCCATCTATTTGCTGCTTACAAGAAACACATCTTTCCAACAAAGATGCATGCAGACTGAAAGTGAAAGGCTGGAAAAAGATATACCATGACAACAGAAATGAAAAAAGAGCAGGCATAGCCTCTTAATATCGGACAACATAAACTTTACCACAAAAACTGTTAAGAGAGACAAAGAGGGGCACTATATAATGATTAAGGGATCAATTCAACAGTAAGATATAACAATTATCAATGTATATGCACCTAATTACAGGGCACAGGTTTATTTAAAAGATTTGTTAAGGGACTTAAAGGGAGACAGACCCCAATACAATAGTACTGGGGGACTTCAATACCCCACTCTCAGAAATAGACAGATCAACAGGACAGAAGATCAACAAGGAGACAGTAGATTTAAACGACACTATAGCCCAAATGGAACTAACAGATATCTACAGAACTTTTCATCCTACACAGAAAGCATTTACATTCTTCTCAGTAGTACATGGAACCTTCTCTAGGATTGACCACATACTAGGCCATAAAGCAAGTCCCAGCAAATTCAAAAGAATTAGAATCATATGATGCAGCTTCTCAGACCATAAAGGAATGAAGTTGGAAATTAGCAACTCGGGAATCCCTAGAGCATATGCAAACACATGGAGATTGACCAATAGGCTCCTGAATGAACAATGGGTCATAGAAGAAATCAAAAGAGAAATCAAAAATTTTCTGGAAGTAAATGCGGTTAACGGCACAACATGCCAAAACTTATGGGATACAGCAAAAGCAGTGTTAAGAGGAAAGTTTATATCAATAGGTGCCTACATCAAGAAATTGGAAAGGCACCAAATAGATGAGCTTTCAATGCATCTCAAGGACCTAGAAAAACTGCAGCAAAGCAGACCCAAATATAGTAGAAGAGAAATAATTAAAATCAGAGAAGAAATCAACAGGATTGAATACAAAAAAACATTACAAAAAATCAGCCAAACAAGGAGCTGGTTTTTTGAAAAAATAAACAAAATTGACACCCCATTGGCCCAACTAACTAAAAAAAGAAGAGAAAAGACCCAAATCAATAAAATCAGAGATGAAAAAGGAAACATAACAACAGACACCACAGAAATAAAAATTATCATCAGAAATTACTACAAGGACTTGTATGCCAGCAAACAGGGAAATCTATCAGAAATGAATAGATTCCTGGACACATGCAACCTACCTAAATTGAACCAGGAAGACATAAAAAACCTAAACAGACCCATAACTGAGACAGAAATTGAAACAGTAATAAAGGCCCTCCCAACAAAACAAAGCTCAGGACCAGATGGATTCACTGCTGAATTCTACCAGACATTTAAAGAAGAACTAACTCCAATTCTTCTCAAACTATTCAGAACAATCAAAAAAGAGGGAATCCTCCCAAATGCTTTCTATGAAGCCAGCACCACCTTAATTCCTAAGCTGGATAAAGATGCAGCACTAAAAGAGAATTACAGACCAATATCCCTGATGAACATAGATGCAAAAATCCTCAATAAAATTCTCGCCAATAGAATGCAACAACACATCAGAAAGATCATCCACCCAGACCAAGTGGGATTTATCCCTGGTATGCAGGGATGGTTTAATGTGCGCAAGACAATCAACGTGATACACCACATTAACAGACTGCAGAAGAAAAACCATATGATTATCTCAATAGATGCCGAGAAAGCATTTGATGAAATACAACACCCATTCATGATGAAAACTCTAAGCAAACTGGGTATGGAAGGAACATTCCTCAATACAATCAAAGCAATCTATGAAAAACCCATGGCCAACATCCTATTGAATGGGGAAAAGCTGGAAACATTTCCACTGAGATCTGGTACCAGACAGGGATGCCCACTCTCACCACTGCTATTCAATATAGTTCTGGAGGTTCTAGCCAGAGCTATTAGGCAAGAAAAAGAAATTAAAGGGATACAAATTGGGAAGGAAGAACTCAAACTATCCCTCTTTGCAGATGACATAATTCTTTATTTAGGGGACCCAAAGAACTCTACTAAGAGACTATTGGAACTCATAGAAGATTTTGGCAAAGTAGCAGGATATAAAATCAATGCACAAAAATCAACAGCCTTTGTATGCACAGGCAATGCCACAGCTAAGGAGAAATTCTAAGATAAATCCCATTCACAATAGCTACAAAAACAATCAAATACCTTGGAATAAACTTAACCAAGGATGTTAAAGATATCTACAATGAAAATTACAAAACCTTAAAGAAAGAAATAGAGGAGGATATCAAGAAATGGAAAAATCTTCCATGCTCATGAATTGGAAGAATCAATATCATCAAAATGTCCATTCTCCCAAAAGTAATTTATGCATTCAATGCAATACCAATCAAAATACCGAAGACCTTCTTCTCAGACCTGGAAAAAATGATGCTGAAATTCATACGGAGACACAGGAGACCTCGAATAGCTAAAGCAATCTTGTACAACAAAAACAAAGCTGGAGGCATCACAATACCAGATTTCAGGACATACTACAGGGCAGTTGTTATCAAAACAGCATGGTACTGGTACAGAAACAGATTGATAGACCAATGGAACAGAATAGAAACACAAGAAGTCAACCCAAACATCTACAGCCAACTTATATTTGATCAAGGATCCAAAACCAATCCCTGGAGTAAGGACAGTCTATTCAATAAATGGTGCTGGGAAAACTGGATTTCCATGTGCAGAATCATGAAGACCCCTACCTTTCACCTTACACAAAAATTCACTCAACATGGATTAAAGACTTAAACCAATGACCCGACACCATCAAATTATTAGAGAGCATTGGAGAAACCCTGCAAGATATTGGTACTGGCAAAGACTTCTTGGAAAGTACCCCAGAAGCACAGGCAGTCAAAGCCAAAATTAACATTTGATTGCATCAAATTGAGAAGTTTCTGTACTTCAAAAGATACAGTCAGGAAAGTGAAGAGGCAACTGATAAATAGGAAAAAATATTTGCAAACTATGCAACAGATACAGGGTTGATAACTAGAATCTACAGAGAAATCAAGAAACTCCACAACATCAAAACAAACAATCCACTTAAGAGATGGGCCAAGGACCTCAATAGACATTTTTCAAAAGAGGAAATCCAAAGGGCCAACAGGCACATAAAAAAATCTTCAAGATCACTAGCAGTCAAGGAAATGCAAATCAAAACCACTTTTGTTTTGCTTTGTTCTAGTACTATTGGTTGAACTCTGTAATCACCACACAATTATCCTTAGGTGTTTAAATTTTAACTGAAAAGTGATCCCTGTTAAATATAAGAGTGGGAATAAGAGAAGGAGGAGATGTACAATTTGGGACATACTCAATCGGACTTGCCCCAAATGTGGAGTTAGAAACATACCAGGGGACTCCAATTTAATCCCATCAAGGTGGCATGTACCAATGCCATCTCACTAGTCCAAGTGATTAACTTCAGTTCACAATTGATCACACTGATAGGTCTAAGAGTCAAAGGGATCACACAAACAAGTGTAGTGTCTGCTAATACTAGCTGATAGAATCAAAGAGGGAGAGAACGATCCAACATGGGAAGCGGGATACACAGCAGACTCATAGAATGGCAGATGTCCTAAATAGCACTCTGGCCTGAGAATCAGCCCTTAAGGCATTCGGATATGGCTGAAGAGCCCATGAGAGTATTTTAGGCATGGAAAGCCAAGACACTCTGAGAAAAAAAAAAATAAGACCGAAATGAAAGATCTCTGCGAGTGAGATCCCAGTGGCAAGAAGGGGCCATCAAAGAAGGAGGTACCTTTCTCTGAAGGGAGGAGAGAACTTCCACTTTGACTATGACCCTGTTGGAATAAGATGGAAGTCGGTGAACTCAAAAGGCTTCCATAGCCTTGGCAACTCATGACTAGAGCCTAGGGAGATTACTGACACCATAAACAAGAGTGTCAAATTGTTAAGTCAACAGCAGGAGTCACTGTGTACTTACTTCTCATGTGGGATCTGTCCTTAATGTGTTGTCCAATGTGAAGTAATGCTATAACTAGTACTGAAACAGTATTTTCACACTTTGTGTTTCTGTGTGGGTGCAAACAGAAGAAATCTTTACTTAATATATACTGACTTGATCTTCTATATATAAATATAATTGAAAATGAATCTTGATGTGAATGGAATGGAAGAGGGAACGGGAGATGAGAGGGGTGCGAGTGGGAGGGAAATTATGGGGGGGGGCCAATGTAATCCATAAACTGTACTTTGGGAATTTATATTTACTAAATAAAAAAAGAATTAAAAAGGAGAGAACAATACAACATGGGAAGCAGGATACACAGCAGACTCATAGAATGGCAGATGTCCTAAACAGCACTCTGGCCTCAGAATCAGCCCTTAAGGCATTTGGATCCAGCTAAAAAGCCCATGAGATTATTTCAGACATGGAAAGCCAAGACACTGTGGCCAAAAAAAAAAATGGCTTAAATGAAAGATCTCTGTGAGTGAGATCCCAGTGGAAAGAAGGGGCCATCAAAGAAGGAGGTACCTTTCTCTGAAGGGAGGAGAGAACTTCCACTTTGACAACGGCCTTGTCTAAATAAGATTGAAGTTGGCGAACTCAAGAGGCTTCCATAGCCTTGGCAGCTCATGACAGGAGCCTCAGGTGATTACAGACGTCATAAATAAGAGTATCAATTGTTAAATCAACAACAGGAGTCACTGTGCACTAACTCCCCATGTAGGATCTCTGTCCTTAATGTGTTGTACTATGTGAATTAATGGTATAACTAGTACTCAAACAGTACTTTATGTTTCTGTGTGGGTGCAAAGTGTTGAAATCTTTTCTTAGTATATACTAAGTTGTTCTTCTGTATATAAAGATAATTGAAAATGAATCTTGATGAAGAATGGGATGGGAGAGGGAGTGGTAGATGGGATGGTTTTGGGGTGGGAGGATGGTTATGGGGGGAGAAGCCACTATAATTCAAATGTTGTACTTTGGAAATTTATATTTATTAAATAGAAGTTAAAGAAAGAAAAAATAACATTAAGTAAATCATGTATAAAAAACATTTCTCAACACAATCAAGGGAATACATGACAAACCCACACCCAACATCATACTGAGTCAGGAAAAGTCAGAAGCCTTCCCACTAATATCCGGAATCAGAGTGTACACTCACTTTCACCATTGCTATTCATATAGTTCAGGAAATTTTAGCCAGAGTCATTGGGCAATAAAAAGAAATAAAAAGTACACAAAATGGAAAGGAGTAAGTCATATTATCCCTATTTACAAATGACATGATCTTAAATTTAAAGGAATCAAAAGATTACACTAAGAGAATATTGGAACTCATAAGAATTTAGTAAAGTTTTGGGATATAAAATCAACACACAAAAAAAACCCATAGCCTGTGTATCAAAATGCCATGGCTGAGAACGAACTTGCGACATCAACTCCATTCACAATAGTTACAAAACATTTATATATCTTGCAATACATTTCAACAAGTTAATGTTCTCTACAGTTAAAATTACAGAACATTGAAGACAGAAACAGAAAAAGATACCCAAACATGGAAAAATTTTCAATGTTCATGGATTAGAAGAATTTGTATCATCAAAATGTCCCTAGGAATCAAAGCGATTTACAGATCAATGTGATGACAATTAAAATACCAAGGACATTCTCTCAAACATAGAAAAAACTATGCTAGAATCTGGCATGGTGGGCAGCAGGTTAAGTGCCAGCATTTGATATTGGCAATGGTTCAAATTTGGCTGCTCCACTTCCAATCCAGCTCCCTGCTAATGTGCCTGAGAAAAAAAATATGGCACAAGTCCCTGGGGCCCTTCACCCACATGGGAGACCACAAAGAAGCTCCTAGCTCTCGGCTTCAGCCTGTCACAGCCCTAGCCACTAGAGTTATTTGGTGGATGAAAGCTCATACTGTCTCACCTTCTCTAAATCTGCCTTTCAAATAAATAAATAAATCTTTTTAAAAATGCTAAAATTCATACAGAAACACTAGACCCTCAATAGCTAAAGCAATCTTAAACAATAAAAACAAAATGAGAGGCTTCACAGTATCAGATATCAAGACTTACTACAGAGCAGTTATTAAAACAGCCTGGTACTGGTACAAAAATGAACATGAAGACAAATGTAATGGAATAGAAACCCTAGAAAATAATCTACATATCTTCAACCAACTTATTTTTGACAAAGAAGCTAAAATAATCCTGGAAAATGGACAGTCTCCTTAAAAAATGGTGCTGGTAAAATTGGATCTATGCAAGCAGAAGCATGAAACAAGACCCCCACATTAACCTTCTACAAAAACCAACTCACAATGGATTGAGGATCTAAAACTACTATCTGGGGACCAGCGCCATGGCTCACTTGGCTAATGCTCCACCTACGGCGCCAGCATCCCATATGGGTGCCAGGTTCTAGTCCCGGTTGCTCCTCTTCCTGTCCAGCTCTCTGCTGTGGCCCAGGAGTGCAGTGGAGGATGGCCAAGGTGCTTGGGCCCCTGCACCAGCATGGGAGACCAGGAGCAAGCACCTGGCTCCTGGCTTTGGATTGGTGTAGTTCCAGCTGTAGCAGCCATTTAGGGGGAGAACCAACGAAGGAAGACCTTTCCTTCTATCTCTCTCTCTCTCACTAACGCTATCTGTTAAATAAAAAAGATTAAAACCACTATCTGATACAATCAAATTGTTAGAGTGAATAATCAGGGTAATTATGCACAATGATTTTTTAGAAAAAACCACAAAGCACACATCATAAAAGCAAAAATAGATAAATGGGATTATATCAATCTAAGAAGCTTCTGCACTGTAAAGGAATCATTCAACAAAGTGTAGGTATCCAATAAGATGGGAGAAAATATTTGCAAACTATGCAACTACTAAAGAATGAATATCCAGGATCTCTACAGAGCTCAAGAAACTCAACAACAGCAAAACAAAACACCAAGTTTAGAAATGAACAAAGGACCATGCCAGATTAGTGGATCCCTTATAAACAGTGACTGAGAGTGCTACCCAGAGCAATGAAGTGAAAAATAAAGGCATCCAGTTTGGAAAGGAGGAAGCCAAATTGTCCCTGTTTGCAGTCGACATGATCCTACATATAAGAAAACTAAAACCTCCACCAAAAAAAAACCAAGAATTACAAAACAAAAACCCTGTCAGCTGACGTGATTTCAGTGAAAATGCCAGATACAAGATGAGCTTGCAAAAATTATTAACATTTCAATGAAGAAAGCAGTCCCATTAAAACAACAGCAGCAAAAACTGAAAAATAACTCAGACTAAATTGAAACAAAGGGGAGGAAGAGATCACTAAGACCTGGAAAGCCATCCCACGGTCATAGGTTTGAAGAACTCATGTTTTTGAATGTCCATACTACTAAAATTAGTCTACAGAGTCAGCGCAGTCCCTGTCACAATACCATGACATTCTTCACAGAAACAGAATGGGAGAAAATACTTCCAAGCTGTCCAGCTGCTGAGATGAAAGAACTCAAGCCAACACTCACCCCCACCCAAATACAATTTAAAAAGTGGGCAAATGATCTGAGTAGCCATGTCTGAAGAGAAAATATACAAATGGGCACCAAGTATCGGAAATCATCAGGGAAAGGGAAATTAAAGCCAAAGTGAAATACTATCACACCTGTTCATATGGCTAAAGAACAAAAAAGACTCAGATTCTGGTGAAGATGTAGAGAAAGGGGAGCTCTCCTACACCGTTGATGGCAATGTTAATCAGTGCAGCCCTGTGGGAAACTGGAGTTTCCTCAGAAATCTAGAACCAGAACTGCCTTATGGTCCAACAGTCCCACTGTGGGTTTTTATATCCAAAGGAGGGGAAGCCGGAATGTCCAAGAGATGCCTGAACTCCCGAGTTTATTGTTGCACTGCTCACACAGCCAAGGTATGAAGTCGACCTGGGTGCTCCATTGGTGGATGAGTGGTTAAAGAGCACGTGGTTACCTCTACACAGTGAATAGTACTCAGCCATAAAAAAGGATGCAGTCTTGTCGTTTGCAGCAGCAGAAATGAGGCAGGAGGACACTGTGTCAGCACAGAAAGAAAACTACTGCATGTTCTCACTTCAGTGTGAAAGCTTAGAAAGCTGATCCCAGAAGAACAGGGATCACCAGAGGCTGGGAGGAGGAGCATGGGCCATGGGTGCCCGGGTGCACCTGGGTGGGAGGGGTAATTTGGTAGGTCTCTCACTGAACAGTAATTGTGTCTCAGAGTAGCTAATGGGGTTCTGCATGTTCCCAACACAAGTGATCAGCATTTGAGGTGATGGGTATGCTAAGTAACCTGGTCATTACATGTTGTGTACATGCACTGGAATACCACACTGAACCCCATATGGATGTATGTATGTGTCAATTATGCATAAATACACATGTCACTGTCTTAAAAAAATGAGCAAAGGACATAAACAGGGATTTTTCAAAAGATGCAAATCAAATGGCCAAGAGACACTTTAAAAAATTCTCAGGATCACCAGTCATCAGGAAAATGCAAATCAAAACCAAAACAAGGTTTTACCTCACCCCAATTATAATGGCTATCATCCAAAAATCAAAACCAAAACCTGCGGGACAGGATGTGGAAGGAAAGGTACACTAATACTAACTTGGCGGGAATATAAACTACTACACCCTTTTGGAAGACAGTGTAGCGATTCCTCAGAAATCTAAAAATACATCCACCATATGACCCAGTCATCCCATTCCTGGGAATTTACCCAAACAAAATGAAATCAGCATGCTATAGAGTACCCCCATGTTTATTGCAGCTCAAATCACAATAGCTAAGATATGGAATCAACCCAGATGTCCATCAACTGACAGGTGAATAAAGGAAACATTGTATATACACGCCATGGATTCTTACTTAGTTATAAAAAATGGATGAAACTCTGTCTTTTGTAACAAAACAAATTCAACTGGAAACATTTATGCTTAGTGAAATAAGCCATTCTAAAGAAGAGAGATATCATATATTTTCACTGATATGTGGGAGTTAATACAAAATATGAAAATATTTAGGAATGAAATGCACATCTTCTGATATGATTGCTGTTTTTAGTCCTTGTTTATACTCCTATAGAACTGTGGTCTTCCTACTTTTTACCTCTAGAATACTATAGTTAGCGGTGAATTAAGTCTGTGATTGATTATAGAGTGTATTAAAATTAAATGTATGCAAAATTTAATGAAAAGAAGGGAGGGAAAGGGAATGAAAAGGGAGGGAACCAGAGGAGGGAGAGCGAGGGAAAGTATGCATATTTTCTTAGAATGGTATCCATGAAATCTGTTCTCTCTTTTTTTTTAACTTTTATTTAATGAATATAAATTTCCAAAGTACAGAATATGGATTATAATGGCTTCCCCCCCATAACATCCCTCCAACCCGCAACCCTCCCCTTATCCACTCCCTCTCCCCTTCCATTCACATCAAGATTCATTTTCGTTTCTTTTTATATACAGAAGATCAGTTTAGCATACATTAAGTAAAGATTTCAACAGTTTGCTCCCATACAGAAACATAAAGTGAAAAATACTGTTTGAGTACTAGTTATAGCATTAAATCTCAATGTACAGCACACTAAGGACAAAGATCCTACATCTGTTCTATTTATATTAATAAATTTTTTGAAAAGCCCAATAGAAAGATCACTAATGAAATTCAACTTGTAGGAAAATTTTTCTGAGACTTCCTCCCCTTAACTTTTACTAACAAGCACAGAGAACTTTTGCTCCTGTACTAGTAGCATTTTTAAAGTTCTGGCCTCTGGAAAGGACCATCATTTCATCCCAACAAGCTGATGGTCACTAGTGGCATTTAGGAAGCACTCAGCTGTGTGAATATCTAAAACTAGATATGACATGTATATAAATTAACATATAGAAAGAGAGGGTAATGACTGAAAGTTTTTGAACAGAATATTAATGTGAAAGCAAAGATTGCAACAATTTTCAAAGCACCATATTGGATTCTACAAGTGAGCTATAATAAAGTGTCTGAGATAAATCTGGAAAATAGACTAGGTATACTGACAGAATCAGTTTGCTGCCACCATTAAACTAACTGCTGCTGGGTGACAAACACTGGGACACTTGAAAGTAACTGTGCATTTAGAGCTGAGTATCTTTGGTAATTTAGTTTAGAGCTAATTTTTTATCTCAAAATGCTCCAAAAAGTATCACTGATAAAAAGGAAAACTGATATGAAATGTGACAGACATACATGAGATTCATATCCAGTACTTGTCCACCAAGAAATCAAATAAAATATAACAATTGTTTATGATTCGTTTATTTGAAAGGCAGAGTGACAAAGAGACAAAGACATAGAGAGATCTTCCATTCACTGGTTTACTCCCCAAATGGCTACATCAGCCAGGACTGTCAGGCTGAAGCCAGGAGCCTGAAACTCCACCAAAGTTTCCCAGATGGGTAGCAGGGGCCCAAGTACTTGAGCCATTGCTCCTGCTTTCTCAACTGTACCAGAAGAGAGCTGGATTGGAAGTGGAGCATCTGGGACTCAAACCAGGACTTCAGTATGTGTTGACAGTGTAGCAAGAGGAGTCTTAACCTGCAGCACCATACTTAATAAAAATCCCATTTGAACTTAGACATTTACTGTCCTATGAACCACTATGGCAGTTCATTTAAAATTACTTAAGGAGAAAAGGGAAAAAAGTTTCTCTCTATTCTTAAAAAAAAAAAAAAAACTTCAAAGAACTACAGACCATTTTCAAAACACGAATTGAAAACTTCCACTTCTCAAAGTCAATCTTTGAAGAAACTGAGTACCTACATGGAAGTCCTGATACAACACAAGGCTGTGGCTCTCAGTGCTCTAAGTAATTTATTATTGGTTAATGATAAGTTAGCTGGTACAATAAATCACTACTTGCCAACACATGCTTGTCAGGAGGTCAGGCTGCAGGTTAGAACTTGAATTTGTGTGACCCTGCTAAGTTCACAGGGCGGCTTTTCCACCTGTAGGGTTTCATGCACATCTCTCAGCTGCCTGAGGGAGCATTATGACTCTTTTCTGTGACAAAGAGGGAAGTACAACCTGACACAGACCCTTGGTGCCACACTTCCAGCTGCCACAATATGTACACAGGAGAAAACTCCAAAACAGCCTGAAATGCAGAAATTAAAACTGCCACAAAGGTTATGAGAGTTTTAACTATTTGCATCAAGTGAATGTTCTAATATCCTAGCACTTTTCAGTAACTAGTCACAGTCAATATTTTGAGAGCTTTAAGTCCAAAGACTGGGGAAAACAAAAATAATGAAAAAGTATTGTCTTCTGCTGGCAAATTCTGTCCTCCCATTGACTCCTGTGATATTATCATTGATAAGTATTTTCTAGGGCAGCAGTAAAAAAGAAACACAAACTGGATGGCTCAAGCCGTTCTGAAAGCTCAAAGTCTGATATCAACGAGGGGTCTCTTCCTAGGCCCTTCTCCTCGGCTTGCAGATGGCCACGCCTCCTGAGTCCTCACACAGTCCTCTCTGAACATGTCTAGCTATAAATCTTCTCTTATAAGGTCACTGGTCATTTTGGATGAAAGCTTTCCTAATGACTTTATTTCCAAATATAGTCATATTTTCTCGAATTTTTTTTTTTATTTTAAAGGCAGAGTGACAAAGAGAAATGGACAGAGAGAGCTCCCATCCATTGGTTCACTTCCCAAGTGGCCACAACAACCAGTTCTGGGCCAGGCTTAACCCAAGAGTCCAGAACTCCATTCTGGTATCCCACGTAGGTTGCAAGGGTCCAAGGAACTGGACCATCTCCTGCTGCCTTCCAGTTTGTGGGGAGCAATCCGGACTAGACTGAGTTACTGGAATTAAGACTTATTCTATGCATCTGCTCTCCCACAGTATGGCGCTGGGAGAGAAGTAAACAGCTTTTACACAGCTGCCTCCAGTTCAACCAATAAACTGTAGGACTTGCTCCTGATTGGAGAGCAGTGTACTCGGCGTGTGGGCAGCCGAGTTAGGATTGGCGGAGGAGGACTATAAAGGAGGAAAGAGACGGCATGCACCAGGAACATCTAAGGGGAACATCTGAGGGAACACCTGTGCAGCCCCCGAGACGAGCCGGCCGGCGGTGTGCCACTCCCCTGCGGAAGTGGGGAATGTGGCCAGGGGGAACTGCACTTCCACGGAGGTGGAAGGGATAGTAGCCAACCCGGGAAGAACCAGCAGCAAACCCGGGGAGGGCCGAGCAGACGAAAGAACAGCGCAGGGTCCTGTGTCGTTCCTCCACGAAGAGGGGGAGCGACACAGTTCTCTGCTAATGTGCCTGGGAGCACAAGAAGAATAGTAGGAACTGGAACCAGCACTCAGATATGGAATACCTGCATGCAACTGAGAGCTTAACCTGCTAGAACAAGGCACCAGCCCCAGTAGTTACATTTTGCAACACTATGGGTTCAGATGCCAACACACTAATTTCAGGCAACATAATTTAACCCACAACAGACAACTGAAACATTGACCAACAACTTACTATGTGTGGAACAGGGGCTGGACACAAAAAATGTCCACCTCTGACTTCTATGGACTATCCATACAGATCTATGACATGACCCAGAAAACTTGTATAAAATTCCCAAAAATAAGTGGCAAGAAGAGAAGAAAGAAGATTATGGCATGTTCAAAATCATGCTGGTCCACATAGTAAGTTATTTTTTCTCAGCTTATCTATCCATTTGGTAGCACAGGGTAGTAAACTATAGCTTAGAATGACTCCTTAAATGGTTAAAATGTTTCCAATTCGCAGCTTTGTCAGTTGCCTGGAAAATTAACTCAAGTGAAATATTCCATTATTAAAGGTTTATTAGGAGAAACTGTTTAATTACCAAGAACAGTTAGTACATAAAATATATTACTTAAAAATAGGGAGATGGGAGGGTTGCAGGTGGGAGGGAAGTTATGGTGGGGGAAAAAGCCATTGTAATCCATAAGCTGTACTTTGGAAATTTATATTCATTAAATAAAAGTTAAAAAAGAAACAACATTAATTTATAAAATTATGACTAAATTAAGGGAAAAAATGTAAATAATAGCTTGGTTGCCAATGAACAGAATAAATAGCTTTAATACACTGGCTATTTCTGCTTTGTCTTTAAAAATTAGTTTATAAAATATTCTTTTTCTGCAGCAAGTATGATTTGCCTATTAACTTAAGAGCCACTGTTTTACAAGCCATATTAAAAACATATACTCATTATTTCCTTAGTCAATGTTTCTGGAAATTTTGTCTAACTGTATTTTCAAACTAAAAATGTAATGTAAATCAATTATCTGGCAAGAGTAGCAAATAAGAATAAGCAAATGTGCCATTAAACATTCCATCAATGTAATAGAATACTCGTTAGAAGAGACCATTGGAATTTCACATCTAACTCCCTGATTTCCAGTATGTGTATATGTGTCTCTATGTAATGTTTTCAGCTTCATTCTGAATCCTGGTTATGCCTGCCATTGTATTTGCATTTCTTTTTACTGCACCCAAACATGGATCAATTTCTTTGGAAACAGGTTGACTATTAGGTTTTTCCTCTATCTGAAATGGCAGCTCGGAGTACATCATCTTCTTTGACTCGGTGTGGACTCTCTCACTCTCTCATTATCTAGCTTTACTCTGCTCACATAAGCAGTTCAGGTATCATGGAATAATGGCAATAAAGCATCTTCTATTTGAAATGCACTGCAGAATTCTTG
The DNA here is from genome assembly GCF_964237555.1 of Oryctolagus cuniculus. Lineage (NCBI taxonomy): Eukaryota > Metazoa > Chordata > Mammalia > Lagomorpha > Leporidae > Oryctolagus > Oryctolagus cuniculus. The sequence continues at coordinate 117,691,401 of NC_091440.1, read as the reverse complement.
CTTCCTATTATAAACAGACGTCATCTAAAGAACAATTGCTTCTTTGATGTTTATTTACAATCCTCAGCCTTCACATGACAAAACGGTTGTTAACAATAATTAGTTTATTTAGCCATAAATTTTTTCAACTACAGGTAACACCATTACAATGAAAGAATTGCATTACATAAAAAAGGCAAAAAAAAAAGCAGAAGCATGACTTGGCCAACTATTTTTATTGGGTTTGAGTTGATACACTATCAAAGAAAATTGTCATTGGGTTTATGATACCTGTTAATTTTTAGCCAGCAAGATAAATTTGTTTTCACTCTTTGCCATGACTTTGTGCTTTCTTGTTTGCTTTTCCTCTTTTTCTTTCCTTATTTTCTCTTTCATTTTTCCTTATTTTAAATCAAGAGTATACTCTCTTGCCCTTCTCTGTGTTTTCAACTTTTCTAAGTCTTTAATAATCATACTTCAGTGTATTCTCCACTATAGCAATGATCAAGAGGAACATGTTTACCTTCTTTAAATATACCTGTGGATCTAAAAAAACTGGAGGAAAAATAATGTCTGTACACATCTAGCAGCAAATTATAATTAATGTCCAACCATGTTGGAGAGCAAAAAGATTGCTCTGATGTAGGGTGAGATCCAATGTAGGATGGATTTATGGTGACAATCAATCAGAACAGCACTCTTGGGGAACCAGCGACAGAGATAAAAGAATAACCTTTCCAGTAACCTACTCAGTGACCCTGAGCAATAAACAAGCAATCTTTTTTTTCTTTCACCTTGACTATTATTTTTTCTGCATGAAGGCTTGAACCGTTGAACTATAGTAACGCCTCAGTAATTTACCTCCACTAATTGAAATTCTATAGGATATGAATTTATGCTTAACTTTCTACTGTGGACAATATTTTACTATACAAATTGCAGTTTTGAACAAGACTATAGAACATTAGGATGTTGATTTAACTATTTAAATATACAAATTGAGATCAAGTATTTTAAGAAGTATCATTTGTATATAAATATGTTCATACCCCACTCTTTATTGAAAAGTCTATCAGGATTTCCATTTATTTACTAGGCACCCTGTTGAGGAGCGTCAATTACAATGCATTTGGAAGACACAAATTCCCCTGTAATTCCAGCATTTTACTTCCAAGCTAAATTCATCATGGTATGCAAGGCAAACTAACAAGGCTGGGTTATGGAAAAGCTTTCAGAGACTCCAGTAATATTATGTGGTCATGTCTTTAAAAGCATCAATTGTTGTTTTCAAATGCTATATTCTCAGTGCTGTTTTAATGAAATACACAAAATTTCTATCCATTTACTTGTCACATGCTTGTCTCTGTCTTCACTTCCCCAAAACATTCTACACATTTATCTTTCAATAACCCTTGTAATGGGAAAATATTTGTATTTACCCAAATTTGCCTTCATGAAAAGAGGGATAATATCAGGAAAGAAATGAAAGGTATTAAAATATTTTTTGACCACGTGTTCCACCATGTGTACAAGAGCAGTTGGTCACACACCTCTACAAATTTATTTTCTCTGAACAAATTCAGTCTGGCTGTAAATTTGTACACTGCCTTCTCTCTATTCTGGGCTTCTTTTCCTAACATTTGTGGTGCCCTGTGAGAGTAGGTACCAATCTACAACTCTCTTCCTAATATTTATGGTGCCCTGTGTGAAGAGGGGAATGAGGAATCAGCATCTTGCCCAAACGAGCCACTTCTGCACTCTCTGGGTAAGAGCTGTGATCCCCTACCCTTCCTCCAAACTCTCTTTTCTGAACTCCTTCCAGTTCTTACTGTCTCTGCCCAGCCCTGACCTTTTCTTTCCTACAGTCTCCTTTTTCTCTTCTGACCTGAGCTGCCCAAGAGATGCCTCACCAGAACATGCTCTCACTGCAGCTTGCACTTCCCATTTCCCAACAGTTTTGCAGCCAGAGCCCTTGGCCGGATCTCATCACTGCACACACCGCCTCATTCTCTACCTATCAGACTGGTAAGAGAGGCCATTGTCGCCTCCAGTGTGCTGGAGTGATGCTCGTGATTGGTTCATCCCCCACTCAATCATAGGGCCGGGGGTGTTAGGTCAAATTGATTGGTTTCCCTCGATTAGAACCAGGACACTGGTCTATGCTTGGGATTTCTTGCTCTCTCCTCTTAGGAGGACTCAGAACTTCGGTCGTTTCTCAGTTGAGGTAATCCCTTCCCAGGGGACGCCCTGTGAGAAGGACCCCCTTCCCTCAGGCCATATTTTGCCTAATCCATGGGTTCCAAGATTTCTCACATTGCACCCTACTCCCTTTTGGCCTGCCTCTTCAAAAGCTTGTGCAAGCTAGGCCTAAAGAGAGAGAGAAAATGAAAGTGAGTAATTAAGCTCTGTACTAAAATTTGGCCTCAATATGAATTAGACAATGGCTGAAAATGGCCAGAATTTGGCACTTTTGATCTAATTCTCTGCGACCTTAACAGTCTTACAAAGAGAAATAGCAAATGGTCAGAGGTCTCTTATGTCCAAGCTTCTTTCCCCCTTCGGGGTCAATTTTTCTCACTCCAAGTTCTCATAGAAGATGCCTTGGATCCTTCTCTTAAACTTTCCACCTCCCCACTCCTCCCTTCTCTCTCCCCACCTGAGAAGCCAGCACCTCAGGTCCACACCCCTTTGTTCACCGTACCCTTATCTCTCTCTCCCTCCTTTTCCTCTTCTATCTCACCAGTAGAAGCAGGGTCAGCTGCCGCCATTCTGCCCTCTTCTTCCCCGAATTCTCTTACCCAGTTCTCCCCAAGGAAGAAGAAACCCATTGTACAATGTCCACCCTATCGCCGCAGCCTCCCTCATCTCATCCTCTCTGTGACCCTGTTACCTCTGTGACCCCATCCCAAAGAATTCTGGAGGCACAGCTTCTGGATTCCTCTCTGACCGACCCACCTAATCCTCACTCCATCTCCTCCTGCCACCCTATCCCCTCCCACCCTGCCTCCTCCCCTTACCCTACCTCCTCCCCCAATCCTATCTCCTCCTCACACAGGATCCTGAACCATACAGCCCAAACCTCTTCTTTCCTTGAGGGAGGTGGCTGGAGTGGAAGGTCTGGTCAGGGTCTATGTGTCCTTCCCTCTATCAGAAGTTAGCCAGATTGAGGAACACCTAGGCTCACTCTCAGAAAATACCTGCAAATATTGTAAGGGATTTCTCCGCCTGACTCAGTCTATAGCTTCGCTTGGAATGATCTGTCTTTAGTTCTATCCTCTACCCTAACTCCAGATGAATTTGAACATATCTGAGCAGCATGCAGATGAGATGCACCACCAGGCCCCAGACAGACACTCAGAGGCAGCTAGAGCTGTCTCCAGAGCCAACCCTAAACCAGACTGGACCTACCGACCTGGAGACCCAGGGGCTACAGGCCCCAGACCACTTGATCTCATGCCTGCAGGTGGTTATGGATAAGAACAGCCATAAACAGATTCATTATGAGAAGATCAGAGAGGTCACTCAGGAACTCAAAGAAAACCCTGCTCTATTTCTGTCATGCCATATGAAGCAATAATAAAGTATACTAGCACCGATCCCAATTCCCCAGAAGGACGGCTGTATTTAAATTCCCACTTTATGTCCCTAGTCAGCTCCAGATATCCGTTGCAAACTCTAAAAACTACAAGATGGTCCACAAACCCCACAGAGGGACCTCATAGATGTAGCTTTCCATGTTTTTAACCATAGAGATGAGGAACTAAGGACTAAAAAGGAAATGCATAGAAAATTGAAGTTTCAGATGCTTGCCTTTGTAATCTAAGACCCACATTGCCAGCCAAGTCCCACCCCTCAGGGGCCCTGTTATCAATGCCACAAAGCTGGGCGCTGGGCCAAGGCCTGCTCCAACTCGAAGCCCACCTGTTAAAGGCTCTAGCCCTCCTGGGGCCTGTATTAAGTGTGGCAATACTGCACACTGGGCCAGGAGCTGCCCTAACCTAAGGCCTCCCCCAGCCTCGTGTTCCAAGTGCGGACAATAGGGGTCACTGGAAGATGGACTGCCCCCAGGGAGGGAAATCCCCCTGTGTGGAACAGCTTCTGCTCAAACCCTTCCAGCACAGGACATCTCCTCTCTGTTAAACTTAACAGAATGAGGAGGTCCAGGTTCCACAGCCCCCATCAGATGAGTCCAGGGACCCAAGGGTAATAGGGACAGTGTCTGGCAAGCAAGTTTCTTTCTTGGTGGACACTGGAGCTAGTTTGCCTGTTTTAAATGAATATTGTGGTCCAGTCCTTCCTTCCTCAGTCTCTGCTGTTGGCATGAAAGGTCTAATCGAAAGGCCTGATGAGACCCCTCCCTTATGCTGCTCCTTTGGAGATGTTACTCTCCTTCCTTCCTTTCTCATCCTTCCTAACTGCCCCACCCCCCCCCTTAGGCAGGGACCTTCTCCACTGCTCAGGGGCATCTATCTCTATTCCCAACCGGGGATAAAACAAAAACCTTTATATTTCCCATTATGGACCTTCCTCTCCCCACCTCTCCACCCCAGACCCCCTCCCTTCCCTTGGTTAATCCTGTAGTGTGGGATATCTCCCACTCAGTAATCACCACCTACCATACCCCCATTCACATCTCTCTAAAAGACCCCACAGAAACTATTGCTGTTCCCCAATATCCATTAAGCCCAGAAGGCCATAGAGGCCTACAACTTATTAGAGACCACCGCCTCCAGGCTAACATACTCATTCCCACTCACTCCCCCCATAACACACCTATACTCCTGGTTAAAAGACCAGATGGCTCTTATCATTTAGGATAGGACTTCTGATGTATTAATGCCGCTGTCCATCCCATATACCCAGTGGTGCCAAACCCCTACATGCTCCTTTCCCAAATACCCACTATGACTTCTTTCTTTTCTGTCCTGGACCTAAAGGATGCTTTCTTCACAATTCTTCTTGACACCTCTTCCCAACCACTCTTTGCCTTTATCTCGTCTGACCCTGATACTCACGACAGCTCACCAGGACTGTATTACCCCAACGTTTCTAGAACAGTGGGCATCTCTTTGGGCAGGACCTCTAGGAGATCTGGTCTCTATTAATCTGTCACCCAGCACCCTTCTTCAATATGTTGATGATCTCCTCTGAAGCCCCTCCCGAGAGACCTGTCTCCAACATACCACTAGTCTTTTAAACTTTCTAGCTGACAAAGGTAATAGGGTATCTCCAAAAAAATCTCAGCTAACTTCCACTTCTGTCACCTTCTTGGGATGTCTAGAGATACCAGACACTCACACAATTCCTCCAGTCCAAAAGCGGGCAATACATTCTCTTCTTTTCCCACATACTAAATGAGACCTCCTCTCTTTCTTGGGACTTGTGAGATATTTTCACATCTGGATTTCAAGCTTTTCTCTTATTGCTAAACATCTCTATGAAGCCACCAAAGGCAATCTAGAGGAGCTCTTTCAAGAGGCTTCCTCCCTAGAGACCCCATTCCAAACCCTAAAGAAGGATCTTCTATAAGCACCCACCTCAAGCCTTCCTAACTCACTTTAACCGCTCCTTCTCTATATTCATATCTCTAAGGGGCAAGAACTCACTCTCTTGGCCCAAAAGGCCAGAGACTCATAATAGAGAGAAACAGGCCTGTTTCTCCAAGCAGTTAGATGAGGATTATCAAGGCTGGCCCCAATGTATAAGGGTCCTGGCCATGGCAGCCCTTCTCATACCTAAGGCCCAGAAGCTAACCCTTTATCAACCCCTACAAATCTGGTTCTCTCATGGGTTGCAAGACCTTCTCAGCCACCAGGCTTTTCAATTTGTATCACCATCTCATGTCCAAGTTCTTCACTCTATACTTCTCCAGCCCACCATTACCTTTCATTGCTGCTCTTCTCTCAACCCAGCTACTCTCCTCCCCACCACTGTCCCTGATCCCCTCGAATCCCATTCCTGTCCTGACTTCCTTGATTTTCCTTCACTACATTTCACCACCTCACAGACACTCCTATTCCCAAAGCCCAGGATTGATTTACTAATGGTAGTATTTCTAAAACTACCTCTTTCCCACTGGACATGCAATAACTGAGGGGCATCATGATGACACCTCCTCCTCTTCCCCACATAGGGTTGTAGAGGCTAGGCCCCGTCCTCAAGGCACTACCTCCCAACAGGCTGAATTGCTAGCCTTAATTCGAGCCTTCACCTTGGCCAAAGGAAAGATGTCTAGTCAATATATACACAGTTTTGCAATATGCCTATATTATCATCCATTCCAATGCCCAGATATGTCAAAAAAGGGCTTTCTGACAGCCCGAGGTACCCTTCTAATAAATGGCAAGCTCTACTTGATGTTGTCCAGCTGCCAACAAAAACTGCTATTATTCACTGCAAAGGACACCAGAAAGGTAAACAATACTTATCTGAAGCCAACAATCAGGCTGATGACAGTTAACGCAGTGGCTCATGGAGAGGCGATCCCATCTTTTCTCTTTAACCTAGCTCCTGTATATTCAAACTTAGAAATCTTTCAGCTCCAACAACAAGGGGCATCTAGAAAGGACTCATGGTGGTTTCTAGATGAAAAACTAATGCTCCCTTCTCTCCAAGCTACCTTTCTAAAAAACCTCCATTCTCTCTATCACTCAAACTCAAACTCTTCACTTCCTGAGATCACATGTACTCCTAACTCCTGCCATACGAGAAATTCTGCATAACATATCTCAGACATGTAGCATCTGTCAAACTGCTAACCCCAATTCTAATATCAGGCCACCCCCATTCCCCACTCACCAGACCTGTGGATCACTCCCTGGGAGAGGACTGGCAGATTGACTTCACCCATATGTCAACAGTTAGGCAAACACGTTACCTTCTGGTAATGGTGGACACCTTCTCCGGGTGGGTGGAAGCTTTCCCCACTACTAACAAAAGAGCTTCCACAGTTTTCACTATATTATTAAATGCTATTATCCCAAGACGTAAATTACCTGCTTCCATTCAGTCAGACAATGGACTGGAGTTTACCTCTCAAATTACTCAAACAGCATCTGCTTCTCTTCATATTTCATGGCATTTTCACATTCCTTATCATCCCCGTTTTTCAGGTAAAGTAGAATGGATGAAGGGAATTTTAAAACAGGCTCTAACTAAACTCTCCGTCCAGGTCCACTTAGACTGGGTAAAACGCCTTCCTTTAGCTCTGTTAAGAATCAGATCTCTTCCCTGGAAGCCCTTAATGCTTAGCCCATTTGTAATTCTCTATGCACGAGCTATTCTTTCACATAACTTCCCTCCCCTACAGAACTCTGAAGCTATTCCTCCTCCTCTCACTTTCCCTCCCGATTATGTTCCTGCCTTTCTACCTACTGAGTTTTTCTAGAAAAAAAATGAGGCTGCTCTAAAGCCAAAGTGGAACAGACCCTACCAGGTGATATTGACTACTCCCACCACTGCCAAACTCAAAGGGCACCCCCCTTGGATACATTCTACTTCATTAAAACTAGTAACATCTCCCTCATATAAGTCTATCCCACAGGACCCACCTCTCTCAGACTGACACACTATAAAAATGAAATTCAAGGTGACTCTGCCTCATTTTGGCCATTTGGGAAATGTCTCTAGTATCTTTTTTTGTCCTCATAATCATAGTGCTCCTATTTCTGCCATGTATAATTAACTCATTCCAAAGGTTCTTGCAGGAACGAATAACTGCTATATCTCAAGCCAACTCATAGGAGCAACATTAGACTGCTCTTCTTCTTCGGTCAATCCAATCTTGAGTAAAGTCCCCGACTCAAGTCCTGGCTCCATGCTATGTCCCATATCAGCAGGTAGTAGCCAGAGAGAAATTGGTGCCCCATCTCCTTATGTATATTTGGAGACAGGATTGGTAGAACAAAGACATAAGCCTCAGCCACTTTCACCATTGTCCAAAGGAGATAAACACTGGAACTTATTCCTTGTCATTGAATCCCACCTGGGTCCCAAACCCTATTACCTTCATACCCTGCCCCTCATGGCCACAGTCACCCAAAAGACCAGTTGCTGGAACACCTGAAAAACAAGTTGTAGGAATTTATCTCCGCTTGCTGTCTCCTACACCCCCCCATCCCTAGCCCTCCCAAAATATAAAAAGGCCCAGTCCTTGGCGTCAGAGCCTTCTTCCATGTGTTCCATCGTGTGTATGCCGGCAGCTGGTCACCCATCTCTATGGATTTATTTTCTCTGAATAAATTCAGTCTAGCTGTAAAAAAAAATTTTTTTAAATGTCACTAGTGTCCTGCAGGTCTCAAACATTAAAAATAAAATCCCATTACCATGAGGCCAGCCAAGAAGTAATTGGCAAACAACTCCTACAAAATGTGACTGTTTCATGGAGATAAAGGCAAAACATAACATAACCCAAACCACAAGAACAGACAATATGACTACTTCAATCGGATAATCCAGGTTCTGCTTCCTGCCTCAGTAAGTCTTGGGGCAAATGTCAAACAGCTGTTCTCTTTGGAACCCATTGCATTTGATGATAGGTTGAACAATCACCACACCAATAACACAAAATTCTTTTCTGCAGGGGAAAAATGAGTATCAATGAAGGATAATGAAAAGATCATGTCGTCAATGGCCCTTATATGATACAACTTTGATTACAGATAGTACACTATAAAAGCATCATCTTATACTATTTACAAAGGCAGTCAGTGGTTCTCAATTTTAATTCCAAGATGGACCAAGATCTGTTTTATCTCCAGGCTGTGGCCTTTTTCCATTGTCTAACATTTCATTTTAAAAACACGAGTCATCCTCATTTGATTATTTCCATCATCAAATTTTAAACTTTAGATAACTGCCCATGAGGAAAGCAATTTAAGTCCCTTAAGGAGATGGACTACTCTATATTAAACTACTGGATTTAGCCATCTGCTTTATAATTAATTACAAAGAAAGCAAAGAGAAGAAACTATACTGAGTGCCACAAAGTACAATGAACAACAGAACGATTAGTTCTAAATTTTCAGTTCTTGTGAGATGGCATTAGATTTCCTACTCTGCAAAATTAGTAAGCTGTACCACACACCTTATAAAGATTGCAATATGGGACCTAGTCTGGGCACCTCTGCTCATTGAGACTCCAGGCAAATGCACCAACCACCCTATTCTGCCATCCCTTGTCCATTGGAAATCACAGTGAAGCACAGAAAATGGTGAAAAGCTTTCCCAATGGTCTTAGAAAATTCACATTGGGAAGCACCAGAACCAAGTTTTCATCTTCTAAAAGATGTGATCAGTTTCTCATCAATACACAAACAAGAGGAGAGTGGTACTTGATCCCTGATGCAGGCTGAAGCTGAGGGAGGGACCGCAGGAAGGGAAATACAGTGGTGTGTATGTAAGAACATGGGAAACCCTCGGCCAGACACATCATTCTCAATTCACAGGCATCAAGCCACCAAACGGCAGTTTAGTTGACCTCATCCTTTTCACTCAAGACACAGCAAAGGTGGAATCAGCAAAGTTGTTTGACCAGCACTTTAAACTCAAAGGAGTGCCATGTTCTGGCTTTCCTGAAGGAGCAAATGAGTGCAGGGAGCATGAGACCTAGAATAGTGGCCTTGAATTATATCTTTCATAGATTTTTCCCAACATCCATATTTACTTTACGTGTCTAATAACTGCCAATTTTAGACATTGTTCCCATGTTAGCAAGGAATGCAGGAACCCACCTGATATTGCAAAAACTATTTTTACTCACATTACAACCACTCCTATTCCTAAACTAGCCCTCAAACCTCAGGAGAAGTTTCTTTAAGCAAAATGGAAATATGTACAAAGTTTTTTCATGATACTTACTTCCCATGTACTGTCAAAAATGTGTACTAAAATAAACTCATAGTTTAAACAACAAAATTATTTATTGGAGAGGCAAGAAGAGAGCAAGTTCCCATCTGCTAGTTCACTCCCCCAAACAGCCACAATAGCTGAGGCTGAACCAGGCCAAAACTGGGAGCCTGGACCTTGATTGTGTCTTTTACATGTGTGTTGGGGACCCAAGTACTTGAACCATCAGCTGCTGCCTCCCAGGGTACACATCAACAGAAACCTGAAATCATGAGTGGAACAGGGACTCAAATCCAGGCATTCCAGTGCGGGACACAGGCATCTTTAACAGGTGTCTTAACCACCAAGCCGAACACCTACTGTAAATTCGAACTTTAAAAAGAAAGATTTATTTGAAGGGAAGACTTATGTAAAGAAAAAGGGAAGGGATAGAGGGAGAAAGAGATCAGAGATCTTCCATCCTCTGGTTCTTTTCCCAAATGTCCCCAACAGGCAGGTAGTAGCCAAGCTGAAGTCAGCTGCCTGGCAAGACTCCAATTACTGAAGCTATCATGGCTGCCTCCAAGGGTCTGCATTAGGAAGAAGCTGGAGTCAGGAGCTAGAGCTGCGTGTCAGGCCCAGAGTACTCTGACGTAGGACAAGAGGTCTAAACCTGGTGTCTTAATCACCAACCTAAATGCCATGCCTGTGTTTGTAAAATATATCATCAGATTATAAAACTATTAAAATTTTCTGAATTGAACTACTATAGTTTCAAATAGTATACAATCAAAATAGCCTATTTGAAGTTAGGTGATTTTTAAACCTAAAAATTTAATTGTATTGGAAAACTTTTATTCCAGTAGGTGTTACTCTCTTTAAAAAACATTCATGTATCTGAGTGAAAAATTCTTATAGCTACAGTAAGACTGTGTTCTGATCACTTTTGTTCCTATTTTTCATTTTTATAAATTTAAGCTCTGAAGAAACTTTCTCACATAGAACAAGTTGGGAATGGGAGAACTTCTGTGAGAGTAACGTCAGAACTTTGAAATCTAAGCTGAATTACATGACAGATTGACAGATCAATCAACAATGTGAGTAGGAGCTTTTATTTATTTCTTTGAAGGAGAGTAATTGGAAATAGCCAGATCTTGCAAAATGGTTTGTTTCACAGTCCCCAGAGTGATCTACTTTCTCAACATTACCCCCAGTAACTCCAGCGTTCCATTGATCTTCAGATCAATCTGACACCCTGGCACACCACACTGATTCAGAACCTGCAAAGAGCAGACACCTTTCTAAGGAAGGAAAATGGAGATGGAACAAGGCATGGGTAGACAGGAAGAGAAAACCTGTTACATAGGAAATAACTATCACATAGGAAATAACTGGCATTTTCATTAATTAGAGCAGAGGGGATTCTTGTAACCTGAGAATGAAGATGCTGACTACCTTAAATTATCAGCATTGGTATAGTCCTTGGAAAGCCTCTTCATGCTTCCATGCAAACGGACATCTGGGTAGAACTCCCATGACTGTAGATACTGTGTTGCTTGCAGAACTCATAAAGTTAAAAGATGGGTATTTCCAGGACAGTTGAAATTACAAGCTTTATAATTTTCCGAAATTACTATCCAACGATAATGGCATACTCAAGCTTAAAGTCAAGAAACACAAGCAATCTTAATGGGACTTTGATTACTATTTGATTGTCATATCATGTATATGAAAGTATTCATTCATTTAGCATAGATTACTTAAGACTCGACCACATGCCTAGCAGAATACAAAAACACCAAGTGCTGGGGCTGCCTGATGAGGTGTGGTCACTGCCACCACAACACACAGACATCTTCTAGGGAAAACATATGTCTAAATAAATAATTATAGTATCATTAAAATGCATTTTAATTATAATGAAGATGCGCTTATCTGAAGCTAAAAGACAAGATTTCTGTTTCTGGTTCATAAAAATTTTTTAGTTTTCTTTAATACAACTCTTAGAACAATGTAATTGTCTCTCTGAATCTCATTACTCTAAGTACTTCTTATCAGTGGAATTATGCAGTATTTGACTTTTTGTGACTGGCTTATTACACTTCGTATAATGTCCTTAATGCTCATTCACGTTGTAGTGTGTGTGTCCGAATTTCTTTCTTTTTTAAGGCTGAAAAATAATCTACCATATATCTATACTAAATTTTTTTTAAAGTTTGTTTGTTTGTTTATTTGAAAGTCAGAGAGAGAGAGAGAGAGAAAGATCTTCCACTTGCTGGTTCACCCCCAGATAGTGACAATAGCCAGGGCTAGGCCAAGCAGTAGCCAAGAGAAAGGAGCTTCTTTTAGGGTTTCCCACATGGTTGGCAGTGGCCCAACCAGTTAAGCCTTGTTCTGCTGCTTTTCCCAGGCCATTAGCAGAGAGCTGGACTGAAGCAGCCAGGACATGAACAGGAGCCCATACGAGATTTCAGTGTTGCAGGTAGTGGATTTACCCACTACGCCACAATATCAGTTTCCTATATCAGATTTTTTAAAATACTTATTTACTTGAAGCAGGGTAAGGGAAGGAGAGAGAGAGACAGAGACAGAGACAGAGACATGAGTGCAAGTATAATGTTTCATCCACTGGTTCACTCCTCAATTGCCCACAGAGCCAGAATTGGCCTAGGCCATAGATAGAAACCAGGATTTCCAGTGGTATCTCCTACCTGGGTGACAGGAATCCAAGTACTAGGGCCATCATCTGCTACTTTCTCAGGCACAGTAGCAGGAAGCTAAGTTACAAGCAGAGTAGCTATAATTTGAATCACATACTCCAATATGCCATGCAGGCACCCCAAGTGGTGTCTAAAGCCACAAGGTCTGCCCCAAGCGAGATTCTTTAACCCTTTCATCCTTCAGTAGACACCTCTACCTTTGGACTATTGTCACTTGGCTGGGATGAACTTATGTATATAAATGTCTCTCCAACACCCTGTTTTCAATTCTTTTGAATATAAGCTCAGAAGTGGAATTGCTGATACAGTAGCTATATTTTTAACATTCTGAGGAACTGTCATAATATTTTCCATAGCCGTTGCATACTAACAAAGCATTCCCAAGACTTCCACCTTCTACATATCTTCATGTTGTTTTCTGGTCTTTCTGATAGTAGCCATCCTAATGAGTGTGAGATGGCTAGATTCTTCTTTGTAATGTCTCTTTGATTCCTTCATTAATATTAGTCACACAAAATCTTCAGCATTTGCTCATTTTATATCTGTGGGCTAGCTATTATTTTACCTTTTTTGAAAATTATCTTTTAGTAAGCTATGAAGTAGAAGTCCAAAGTGAGTTTTCTGAAAGTAGACATATTACACCATGCCTGTTAATAGATATGATGCAATAAATGAGAAATTTAGGATGAGGGGGTTGTAGCAGTTACAAAGTTCTAGAACAAAGAAAGAAGATGGATCTAGAGAGTCTTAGAATTATTCACAATTCATTAATTGTAACTCAGAACCTATTAGACTGTGATACAGGGGAATACAATGTAAAAACAATAACACATTTAACTGACTCAGAGTTTACTAGTTCTTAGATGGAGAGCTCAGGGTGTATATTGAACCTTTAAATACATAAAAAGCAAGTCTGGGATGAGCACTAATTGACAACTGAATAACAATCTCACTGTGGGGAAGAATACAATTGTGCTTATTAGCATAAACAACATTGTGTAGGATTACACAACTTCTCATATCTAACGCAACTGACCCCAACACAAAGGAAGCCCATCAGTCTCACAAATAAAGTTGAGTGCTTCAGAAATGTCCAAAGAAGAAAGACAAAGCTCAGAAATTTCTCCTTCATTGCAGTATGATTCCATAAACATTAACTGAATACCTTATATCCAAACACCACTGCAATAGTAATTAGGCACAAAGATTCTAACAGCTACTCGGCTACCTCCTATTTTTATGTAGTTAATGTACTAGATTAAAATTTGGACTAGGAAAAAGGAGCTTGTTATTATTTAAATGCATGTCATGGGGAAAAATAGTAAATTTACTGAACATATAAACTGAAGATTACAATCACTCCCTACTGTCTTCTAGTATTTGTGAGCTAAACTATGACCACTAAACCCTTCCCGTCTCGTACTACATACACTGTCACTTACTTAATACTGGGTGGCTAAATCTGTCTCCATTCCTCTCCACTTCTATCAGTTTGCCTTTTCTTTCTTTTTCCAAGATTCCTATGTGTGTATTCCAGAGACTTAGGGATTCCCCTCTCCTTTCCTGCAATGAGGCAATATTATATTTAAGGTCACACTCCAAAATGGATGTGTATCCCACTCCCTGAGGCTGCTTTTCTCCTAAACTTGTTAGTTCCTCCTTTGTGGTCTCTTTTTCATGTGTTCTTCCAAAGTTGCCCATACAAGGACACTTCAAAGAGTTCACAGAAAATTATTTATTGAAAGACAAGCTTATTCTGGTGTAAAACTTTCAAAGCCATGCATAGCTTCTTCATCTTACGTACTTCCTATAAGCTTCGATGAACCCTAGCATTTAAAGACCAGTGTGCTGGCTACAGGAGCTGTGGTACAATGTGGGTTTTCTCCTGCTTTCCTCCATTCACTCCTCCCCACGGGTTCCACCCATCTTAATTCTGCTGTTGGGCTTGGCTCTCTGCTCCTTTGCTCCTTGTGCTTTCATTGGGAAAAGATTCACTACAAGGGGAGAGCCTATAGGAACAGCATCTCCCCCCAGAACACAGGCTGCTTGCTCAACCATTTCTTCCCCCAACACACACACATATACACATGTACATACACAGAGAAATATCTCACTGAGAGCTAGAACTAGAATAATTTATCAGGAAAGTTTTGGGGTCTTTACATTCTGGGTTTTTCCTTATTTTTTTATTTGAAAGGCAGAGAAACAGAGACATCTTCCATGCACTGACTTACTCCCTAGATGTCCACAACAATCAGGACTGAGCCATGTCAAAGCCAGGAGCCCGAAACTTAATGCAGGTCTCCCACATGGAGGACAGGAATCCAACTACCCAAACCTGTCTTCTGCTACCTCCGAGAATATACATAAGTAGGAAGCTGAAGTCAGGAGCCAAAGCCAGAATTTGAATCTAGGCACTGGAATATGGGTTGCTGGCGCCCAAACAGTTTTTGAACCACTACAGAAAATCTCTACCTTGGGCCTTTGTATTTTCCTATAGAGACCTGCACTGGCTTACATGGTGAAGTTGATGTGTGAGATGGTCACACTGATTTTAATTTGGATCTCTTACATTTCTTTCCCTATCACTATCACACTAATGACTGTTTATGTACCAAAAGGCAGGCAAATATGAAAACCAAGAGCCAGAGGAACAAGTTCCCAAATAAGCAACCTTGGCACATATTTGAGAATAGTTACCCTGGATTAGCTTAAAATATTTGAGAATTATGAAAATCTCCAGAGGAAGGGTAAATAGATAGCCTTTGACCACAGAATGAGATATTCTGTTCATGATGTCACTTGCTACTTATTACAGTTTTTAAAGATTAACACATTCCAGCTGGCGCCGCGGCTCAATAGGCTAATCCTCCACCTGCGGCGCTGGCACACGGGGATCTAGTCCCAGTTACCCCTCTTCCAGTCCAGCTCTCTGCTGTGGCCCGGGAGTGCAGTGGAGGATGGCCCAAGTGCTTGGGCCCTGCACCCCATGGGAGACCAGGAGAAGCACCTGGCTCCTGCCTTTGGATCAGCGCAGTGCGCCGGCCACAGCGCCGGCCGCAGCGGCCATTGGAGGGTGAACCAATGGTAAAGGATGACCTTTCTCTCTGTCTCTTTCTCTCACTGTCCACTCTGCCTGTCAAAAAAAATAAAAATAAAAATAAATTTAAAAAAAGATTAACACATTCCTCTCTAGGTCTTAAACATCATATAACATCAAATTTAACATCTAAACAGAACATTACCACACTAATTTTTAAAGATGTAAAAAAAAAAAATCCACCCATATTTTTGTTCATTTTGAAAATTGTCCTTGCCAAGGAAGGAATACACTTGTTCATTTATGTGGTTGGCATAGAAACTCTATTATGGAAACTGTGTAATAACTGGTAGCATATTTAAGTAATTACTAAGACTTCACCCTTCTCCACTCCACTCCAACTTGCTCACAACGGAAGGCCTGGTAGGGTTGTCAGCAGTCATTTGCCCTTCCTCTGTTACACATTGTCCTCCTCACCACTATAAAATAGCTACCATTCACTGACATCTGTGGGTGCTCCCATTTAAATTTTTTTTTCATGAAATGATGGTCAATTTTATTAGTTGTGGAGGAAATATAATACAAACCCAGCACAGAATACAAGTAGACACTTAACAGTATCAAGTGTTGCTAAGGATGTGAACAACTAGAACAGATGATAGGACTGATGTCTGCCCTGAAGGTAGTTTGGTAGAATTACTAAAGGAGATGTACCATCCATAATCTACAATTATGTAATTCCATGCCTCAAAATGTGTACATATGTTCACAATGAGGCTTGTATAAGAATGTTCATAAACTCATTGTTGAAAGTGAAAAATTAAAACTGGACATCCTTAGACATTAAAATGATTAAATATGTTGTGATAGAGTAACACAAAAGAATGCTATGTAGCAGTAAAAATGATCAAATTACAACTAAACCTGAAAGTTGGATAAATCACTTGGAACTGAAAATTGCTAGAAATTATATCAAATGCAAAGATTAATCTAGTTTAGAAATCAGAAAAGTGTTGATACTCATTTTGAAGTGGCTAGCGGCTGGAATAGAGCACAAAACTTTTGGGGTAGTTTTATATCTTCATTTAGGTACTGGCTGAATGAATGTTTTCAAAAATTCATTAAGGAGTGCACTTAAAATGTACTTCAAGAACATTCTTAATAACATGATTTGTAATAGCTTTTTAAAAAGGAAGTTGGCCGGCGCTGCGGCTCACTTGACTAAACTCTGCCTGCGGCACTGGCACCCCGGGTTCTAGTCCCTGTTGGGGTGCCGGATTCTGTCCCGGTTGCTCTACTTCCAGTCCAGCTCTCTGCTGTGGCCCAGGAAGGCAGTGGAGGATGGCCCAAGTACTTGGGCCCTGAACCCTCATGGGAGACCAGGAGAAGGCACCTGGCTCCTGGCTTTGGATCGGCACAGCGCCGGCCATAGCAGCCATTTGGGGGGTGAACCAACAGAAGGAAGACCTTTCTCTCTGCCTCTCTCTCTCTCTCTCTCACTGTCTAACTCTGCCTGTCCAAAAAAAAAAAAAAGTAAATAAAAAGAAAAAGAAAAGTAAAATTAAATAAATAAAAAGGAAGCTAATTTCATCATTAAAGATAGGTTAAAAAATTACATAGTTTCTATAGAATAATATACATGTTAATATACATTATGTATATGTATATAGAATATACATAAACATACATAGAATGTTTAAGATAACATTGTAAAAAATGAGCTTATAGTGTGGTATACACATTGGCCCACTTTTTAAAAATTTTGTTTTACTTATTTGTAAAGAATTATTTTATTTGGAAAGCAGAGCCAGAGAGAGACAAGGAGAGACACAGAGATATCCATATCATGGTTCATCCCCGAAATGGCCACAACGGAAATAGGCCAAAGCCAAAAGCCTGGGATTCTGTCCAGGTCTCCCACATAGGTGCAAGGGCCCAAGTACTTGGGCCATCCTGGAGCTGGATCAGAAGTGGCGCAACCAGGACTGGAACCAGCACCCATATGGGATGCTGACAATGCAGGCAGCCACAGTGGCTTAACCTACTGAGCCACGACACTAGCCCCAGGCTGACTTTCTTACAGTAGAGGGTTGTACTAGTCATTATGTATATTTTTTCAGGTAGTAAATACGGAATGATAAGCTCTCAGGTACTAACATTTGTTGACCCTTGCCAATGGGATTTGGGGCAATTGTATTTTTTTAAAGGCAGACGTATTTATTTATCTGAAAGACAAAGTTACGCAGAGAGCAAGAGAGAGAAAGAGATCCTCAATCCACTGGTCTACTCCCCAAATGGTCACCACAGCCAGAGCTGGGACAGGCCGAAGCCGGGCACTTCATCTGTTAGTCTATCTCTCCCTCTCTCCCTGCAACCATGCCCTTCAAATAAAATAAGTAAATCTTTTTTTAAAAAAAATGAGTGACCCATAGTAAACACTAAATACAAACTCGTTTCTTTCCTGTACTTTGTGAAATATTCAGCAATATTATTCTATTAACATGAAATTTTATTCCTAAGAAACTTTGACAATATTTTCAAGAGTTGTAATAATGACCTTTTCTTAACATTTTTTTAAATGAAACTAAAGACACAGAAGCTCCCACAGCACCTCAGAATAGCAAGTTAATGTGGAAGCAAGGCAGACAGCTGTTAAGACAGTAAGTAAATGGTTCATTTTCAGCTTTGTTTAAGGATTTAGGTTGACAGTGTGTATATTAAGTCAGCAAGTAAAATGTTATTTAACTGTAATGGTACAATATGTGTATTTTTCATAGTGTTACTTTTTTTCTATGTAGAACCTTGGTTCACTGGGTTTCAAAAAAAATCTTTATTTCTTATTTGCAGGATAGGCTGCCTAACAGATTGTAGAAGTTTGAAAACCAGAACAAAAATAACATAGTTTATTCTTCTAGACTTTTCTGTCCCTTTTCCTGCAAAATTTCCAAGTTGGTTTCTCTTATGTGGGAAAACGGCTGGTTATCTGAAACTTTCTAGAGATGGCTTGCCAAATCCTCCTTTTGTTGTATTTTTGAGGAATCTTGTTGATTGAATTCTTTGCTGTATTGGAGGTACTTTTAGGGAGAATTTAGTTATTGTCTTTTATCTGGTTCTTTCCTTATAAATGGTTTAAAAACTTTGGTACTTGCATCCTACTGATACTCTGTGTAATAATTACTCAGCCTTCCCAGCTCTGGACATCTTTACTTTCACTTCAGAAAACCCATGAATTGTGGTCAGACCTTTGATCTGGTCTTACCAACATCCATTTAATTCTTATACTGTCTTATCAATTGTTAGTATTCCATTTCCATGGAACGCTGAGGCTTGATAAGATGAAGAAATCTGCCCAAGGCCTTATACCTAGTAAGTGATAGGGCCAGGATATGACACTGGGCTTTTCTGTTTGCATTTTGGCAACATGACAACATGACAGTGCTTCTAGAATGGAGTATGAGGGCAAAACTCCTTAAATTGGTTCCAATAGCTCACAAGAGGTTGTTGCAGGATGTAGTATAAAAAGTTAAGATTTTCATTAAAAATGTGCAATGATTGTGTAAGTTTATCTTGATCAATGAAGCACAAAAATACATTTCTCTTAATTTGGAGTTATGCCAATGGAAAAAAGTCAGAAAACTCAAAAAGAATGCCTCAGTTTTGCTGCAAATACAGTGTTCTGTCAAACAAATTGTGAAGTATTATCTACTACTCTATTGTTAATGACTGTTGATTAACATTTACCTTACATGAGTCAAGTTGAACATCTTTTCAGTTGATTATTGTTGGTAGCCCTTGTCTACTTTGCTGCTCAACTATGGTTTTTGTACTTTTTATTTCTTGAACTGCATTTAGTGGAGCATTAAGTTTTTGACTATAATGTAGATTGTAATTTTAAAAATAATTAAAATATTAAGTTGAAAAAGGCATTTTAGAGTTCACACACATCTTTTCCACTTGCACCCAATGTAAGAAAGCAGGACAATCACAGTTGCTCTCATGTTTACAGAACAGTAGAGTACCTGAGAAAAAGACTGGTTTGATCAATACCACACAATTAGACAACAGTGGAATAAAAGCTGAACCCTGGGTCTTTTCAGTCCCATCGACATGCCTTTTCCAATACACAACAAGGAGGTCCATGTTTATGAACCATGAGAGAAAGCTCCCTGGACTTTGCTCCATGACTCTCATTAAAAAAAAAAAAAAAACTATAAATCAACCTGAAATACACCCTCTGAAAACCTCATTCATACATTAAATTTGGCAGTGGTAATAACAAGCATTTCAAGAACATTCTACTCTGTGTTATGCAGCACAACCTGGGCTACAACATGCATGAAACAATAGAGACAAGGAATTCAAGAGTAGCAAAACACCTAAAACCATTCTCACCAAATGGGTTTAGTCACAGTTTCAATAGGACCTTGCCTAAGCATTCTTGGGAATTATCTTCCATGCCAACTTCTTTGTTACAGATTATTTTCCAGAATGATGCAGATATATCATAAACGTTTCTCCTGTTACACATGATAAATCATATTTGGTAAAGTCCTAATGTGCATTACTTAGGTTTTAAACTTTTAAATGCATTTTTAAATTGGTAACAACTTGTATAATTTAGGACATGATTTATGTAATACAAAGTTCAACAGAAAATGAGGAAATAATTGAAATTCACACATGAGTGGAAGATAATTAAATTAGTCTTATAAATATCACTTGTAACTAGAGTTACTGGGTCTGTTTCATTCTGATTTGCCTGAATACTGATGCAAAGTCTCACAGTTATTGAGTGTCACCAAACCAATGTGAGAATGAATAGATTTTACTTACATATTCAGTCAAATATTTCACATTGGACTATCATTGAAAATCAGAAAGAAAAATGAACACTAAAATAGATTAAAGAACATAAAGCTAGTTGAAAGTATAAACATAATCATAACTCTTCAACAGTAAATAAAATGATTAATTTGTTCCTGACTCAAAAGAAGCACTTTTTTTGAAATTTTTTTTTTGAAATTTCAAATAATTTTTGAAAAATTATTTATTTGAAAGGCATAGAGAGAGATGGAGAGAGAGAGGGAGAAGATGAAGGAGGGGGCAGAGGGGAGGAAGAGAGAGAGAGAATAAGAATCTATCTTCTGTCTCACTTCCCAAATGGCTGCTACATCTGGGTGGCCGGAGTCCAAGCACGGGGACTATTTTCTCTTGCCCTCCCAGGAAGGCAGGACACTTAGCAGGAAACTGGGTAGGAACAGGAGTGGCAGCGACTCCAACCAGCACACTGACATGAGATGCTGGTGTTGCAAGCAGCACCTTAACCTACTGCACCACAACACCAGCCCCTGGTGAGCATTCTTGAGTGAAATCCCACCTGCTCTACTATATTTTCACCTGCCTAAAAAATTTTCACTGTAACTAAAAACATCACTGCAGGCCTAAGCCTACCAGATCTTTCGCAGATGCTGCTGGTAGTTAACCGAACACTGAAGCAGAGTTAGTCCAGGAAGGCAAAAAGCAGCATACATGTAGATAATATTAAAAATCTCTTAGTATCTTCATGACATTCTAAGAGTCAATTAACCCCCATTTGATAATCACTGGTCAACATAGCAGCTTTGTGCAGAAACAAAGCCACAAACCAAGAGTGCAATGTTCAAGCTACACTCCCAGGTAAAATGCAGTGAATTTGGCCTGTAAGTAAATATCCACCCCTTAGGTATCATACACACAAAGCCTGCCATCTTCACTGATGTTTTCTTAGAATGTACTAGAATCAGAAACAACATGTACCAAAGTTAGCTGGAGGCCAGCACTGAGAATTGTTCAATGACACAGTTTGTATTGCTGCATCTGGCGGCTGATGAGGTAATCAGGGGCTTAAAAAGGAGGGAAGAACTGAAGGGAATTTATTCCAGTTAACCAAATGCTTAGACAGTTGTACCTGAGGTGACGAGTTTTAGAGTTTCTTCAATGACTAACTAATATTTCTAAGTCATTCAGGAAAATAGTTAAATTATTCATCATGAATCTGCATTAAAAAAAATCAGCCTAATAAAGAAGAATCAAGAAAATGATAAAAATGAAAACAATTCATCGTTTTTTTTTTTTAAAGGGCGACTCAAAGCTAGGAATCCATTTCCATTATTTCCACTTTATCCAAAGTTTGTATGTGACTTCTCCCAACTCGTGGTGTGTTTTTCAACATGTCAAACTCTGATACTTTCATTTCAATATCATTTTATGTCAAGAACACTTACAACTCTTATCAGATATTTAAAGGGTTACAAAAAGATGGTGGAGAAATAGTACTATTAGAGTCTACCTTTTCTTTGATTGTTGATTTCAAGAGTACAGAATTCTGGGGCTGGCGCTGCTGTGCAGTGGGTTAAAGCCCCAGCCTGCAGTACCAGCATCCCATATGGGTGCCGGTTCTAGTACAAGCTGCTCCACTTCTGATGCAGCTCTCTGCTATGGCCAGGGAAAGCAGTAGAAGATGACCCAAGACCTTGGGCCCCTGCACCCACGTGGGAGATCTGGAAGAAGCTCCTGGCTCCTGGCTTCAGATCATCTCAGCTCTGGCCGTTGCAGTCATTTGGGGAGTGAACCAGCGAGAAGGAAGACCTCTCTCTCTGGCTCTACCTCTCTCTGAAATTCTGTCTTTCAAATAAATAAAATAATCCTTACAATAAAAGAGTTCAGAATTCTGAGGGTTTTTATTTTCCAGACACTATGGAGAAAGTCACAGCAGTACCAGTAAGTACCACAGAGGCACAGCACTTTCCACCTGCATCTAAAGCAGAGCTTCACACACAGTGCAGGAAACACTAAGACGGCTCCCACTGTTTTGTTATTAATAAAAACAGCTTTCCTAACTTCCCCTTGAAATTACACTCTCTCCTTCTTTATCAACATGCCCACATTTTCTGCACTTAATTAACTTAATTCTACTCAAAACCTCCTTGTAAAAATGACTCTCATATCACTTCATCTTTGAAATATTAAAACATTTGCTTTTTCTAGGTTTGACCTATTAAAATGCTACAGAAAATTATGAAAAAATATGGAGTTAAAATTTATAATTGCTAATATACCATCTCCCTCTACTGGATAGAATGAAAAATTTACTCTAATATATGTGCCTAAAGTTGTGTCTATATAGTCAAGTGACAGAGAGGCCTAAATCAATTAGCCTAATGTGTTACCGCCATCTCGGACTTTGCCTTGGAAAACAATGTCCTAAGCGTTGCTCAGTTTAACTAAATTTACTCCATGACTGCTTTCTTCTAGCCTCTGTTTTGTGTGACATATAAGTAATAATAAATATTTTTATCTCAGCATGTCAAAATACCTGACCACAATGATTCGGTCCAGGTTTAAGGAACAATCTCTTTTTAAAAACAGAGATCTGCAACTGTTAACAGCAGAGGAGCAGGTGGTACTGTCACTCCAAAGCCAGGATTCCAAATTTCACTCTCGGGTCAAATTTTTGGGTGAGGAAGTTAGGCTACACTGTTCAAATTCAGCCTTTCATATCTTTCATCTGATAATGGCCTTTGCATTAGATACTTGCCGTGATATACCAAAACAGAATTTATTCTTTTATATGGCATGTTGTAGAGCAAAGGTCTGTTTTCAAGCCCTGAACAAGCCTTAGCAACTCTGTCACCACAGCAAGCAACAATCCCAATGAAGTTCCATTCCCTCATAGCTCAAATAGAAATAATCAACTCAGGTACTGCTTGTTTCTAGGATTAAATAATAAAGCATAAAAAAGAATTGATCAACGTATCTTGCATAAAAGGGGTGCTTAACAATGTCACCTCTTTTTAAATAAAGCTAAACATGAATTTAATGAAATTATTAATGACAGATTTAAATTATGTGAATGGGCCTTATAAAATTGTTAGTATATGTCAAGTCTTCCTTCTATATTCTTAAGTAAAATGACTGAGGAATATAGTACTCAGTATATGGTACCCATCAGATAAAGAGGGGTAGGGTAAAAATCGAGACCCTCCCTCAACCTCAGTCCTGGTTTAGTATACTTCTTAAAACCTCAGACTTTTCTCTCAAGATGCTCTTTATGTCCTGTTAACTCTTTACAATGCGTGAAACAAACAGAAATACATGCTATAAGATACAAAGTATGACGATGTCTAAATGTGAACATGAACTACTAAATTCCCTGGGAAAGGGGTCATAAAGATAAATTTGAGTGGCTTAAATTATGTATAGTATGTTACACTATTTCTCTTCAAATCATATTTTCTCGCCTAATTCTTAAGTCAAGGTGGGAAGGACATGTCTTTTAAGCTGCATATTAGGATCCAGAAAAGCATAATCTCATAGTTATTGATAGACTCCTAGTCAAAATAGTCTCCACTATTTGTATTGTGATATTGCCTTAAGCCATGAAATTGATTTCCCTATCATTAATAAACTTTAAAAGTATTAAAATGGAACTATCCAAATTAATACATATTTTTATGTATATAAGATGAAAAACACATGTTAAGACACATGTATCCAGCGTTTGACCTCAGAGAAACGGTCATAGTCATGGTTGCATTTATATAAACAATAGAAATTTACAAACTACTTCCTATAATGTATCCTTCAAAATAAGTTTAAAGTAAAAATCAACTACAGATAGATTAAAAATGTCATTAAAGTATCTAATATTAATAAGTTGCCTTTCAGCCAGCACTGCGGCTCACTAGGCTAATCTTCCGCCTGCAGCACCGACACCCTGGGTTCTAGTCCCGGTCGGGAAGCCGGATTCTGTCCCCGTTGCTCCTCTTCCAGGCCAGCTCTCTGCTGTAGCCTGGGAGGGCAATGGAGGATGGCCTAGATACTTGGGCCCTGCACCTGCATGGGAGACCAGGAGGAAGCACCTGGCTCCTGGCTTCAGATCAGCGCAACGCGATGGCCATAACGGCCACTAGGGGTGTGAACCAACGGCAAAAGGAAGACCTTTCTCTCTGTCTCTCTCTCTCACTATTTAACTCTGCCTGTCCAAAAAAAAAAAAAAAGTTACCTTTCAAGACTCATAAAAGACTTTCAAATTTGAATGCAACTTACAAAATTACCTAAGAGCCAACTCCTAAGATTTCAAATTGATTTTTAAAAATGATCTTCATTTTTCATGTCTCTTTAAGGATATTCTGAATAGTTGATAATACAGTAAAACCAATTCTATTGCCTGTACTTTAACATTATGATAGGTCCTGTTGATGTAAAAGCATTATCACTACCCACCCTGGCCAGATAATACCTTTCCCAGGCACTAGGCAATAAAGATTTGCCTAAGCCATGTTGTCAGGATTGTAAATTCTCTCTGAGAAAAGCAATTCACCCCTTTCGCCACGTGTATTGCTAGGATTAGGAGCAAGCAATGGAGTCCTAGGTAGAGAGCACCTTCAGTGCATGGTGTTCAGAGCCTTGGCTTTGCACGACAGGCAGCAGTAAGAGGAGAATCTCAGGCCCTTCCAGGGAGCCAACCATGACTGCGCCTGCAAGGTGCACAAGAGCAGATGCCATCATCATGGCAGGGCAGGGCAGGGCAGGACAGACTGAAGTTATACGAGCGATTAGAGGAACGAAATTGTAGTTCCAGGTTCTAGTGGCAGCTGGCATAGTGAAAAACGCATTGCACTTTTAACTGAGGCAGATGTGAGTTTGAATTCCTATTCCTCAACATATTTACTACTGGCATGACGTGAATCAAGTGTGCTACCCTCTCCATGTCTGCCTGTTAAACACAGCCTTAGGAAAGTTGCTTAAGCTGTTTATGTCTCCATTTCTTCATCTGTAAATGTGTCTCAGGGTAGTTGTGGATTAAACTGAGGTGATCTACGTAAAGCCCTTAGAATAGTGTCTGACATACAGTAAGCAGTATGAGGGTACTTCAGAATGTTCACGGAAAAAAAACTAATTAAAAGATATTGATTTTGCTGCAAAAAAAATCTTGAAATCCATAGATAATTTCTCATAACATGCATTTTCCATGAACCCACACATTTGAATGTTATTTATGATTATCTATCTGTCCCCACCTCAGCTCCACATGTGGGAAATGAGGACAGCAGAGCATACACAGAGAGCTGTTCTGAGGATTATGTGGAAACTGAGTATTTCTACTGCTAAGGTAGCTGTTCTCACTATCACTTCTATCATTTTTCTCTGTGAATATTGATTGTGGTGCCATATACTAGTATGCTAACTGAAAATACGGAACTGTATCTTTCTCTGGGTATAGGGTGACAATTATAACCAGAAATGTAACCTCAGGATTTCCTAAGTAGTAGAGATATTGTTCCTACATGCAGTGGGTGAATCATTGATCTTAGGTTAAAAAAATCTTTCAATCAGGTAATAAAATACGACTATAAAATACACTGTGGAAAAAAAAACACCCTCACGCGATGCAGTTTAAAGATCTCAACATAAAATGTATTTAATGCAACAGTTCTAAGAGACAGTGTCAGTGGCAATATGGCAAAGACTAACTCATGATCAAGTAAAATCCTCATTGTACTCTAAGAACTATATATATATATCCTTCAGGTTAGACAAAGATAGGTGACAAAAAACAGTCTAAAATTTTTCTGATCATTTTTTGCGCAAAGACAGCAACAACATTACAAGTGCTGTCAGCATTGATGGGCATTGGAGAAATAACTGAGCCTGCATTGTAGGACCAAACTAGCAAGAGGCAAATGAGTCATTCATCTTGGGTGCAAGAAACTCAGGAGCCAAGATCAATAATACTGTGGTGTGGTATTTTTTAAAGCAAAACAAATGCAATATCCAAAATGCAAAAAAATCCATGATTAGTAAAAATATGAAAATTTTAAATAATGACAGTGAATACTTTAAATTTAGTTGTGGAAAATAACACAAATACACTATCCAACATATACCACAAGTCTGATACGGATTTCACTGGACCAAAAATGAGGTGCTGGCAGGGACTCTGCTTCTCCTGGAGGACTGGGGTAATATTTGTTCTCCTGCCTTTT
Source organism: Oryctolagus cuniculus (assembly GCF_964237555.1). Taxonomy (NCBI): domain Eukaryota; kingdom Metazoa; phylum Chordata; class Mammalia; order Lagomorpha; family Leporidae; genus Oryctolagus; species Oryctolagus cuniculus. The sequence goes on along the minus strand of NC_091440.1, from coordinate 117,664,810 downwards.
CCACCTCATGGCAGCTTCCTGCATTTCTCTGCTGCAAGCCTTTTATCCCACCTTTGAAGCCAGCAACCAGGGGTTGAGTCCTTGTCACATGCAATTCCTCTGACCTCCTGCCTACTTCTACTTCTAAGGACACTTTATGGTTACACAGCATCTGCCCAGATAATCCTACATAATCTCCCCATTTCAAAGTCTTTTGTTTAATCTCATCTGTAAAGTCTATCTTGCCATGTAAAGTAATACACTTAAAAGTTCTGGAGATTGGGTCTTAAACATCACTGGAGGCCACTGTTTTACCTAATGTAGATGGATCTTACTCTCCAAGGGCATAACCTTGCCTCACTCTTATTTATCTAGACCCAGCAGCAATGTGAACTGACAAATGAGGTCATGTTAGCCTCAAGTTTTCTACACTGGTAGCAGCATATTCAAGATACGTAACAACATTGACAGAGTTCACCAAGCAAAGTTGTTCTAGAAGTGACCCAGAAATGCACAAGTAAAATTCAAACTGAGCACCAAAGGGGAAACTTGTTGAAGTGAAATGGACACTATGAGAAACAGTGACTTGATCAGCTCTTGTCCTGACGGTTGATGTACAATGTAATACTTTATCCATTTTAGTATTTTTTTGTTCTAGTACCATTGGTTGAACTCTGTAATTAACACACAATTATTCTAAGGTGTTTATATTTTAACTGAAAAGTGATCCCTGTTAGGAATTTGGAAAACATTATGCTGAGTGAAATAAGCCAATCTCAAAGGGACAAATACCACGTGTTCTCCCTGATAGGTGACAACTAACTGAGCACCAAAAAGGAAACCTGTTAAAGTGAAATGAACACTATGAGAAACGGTGACTTCATCAGCCCTCACCCTGACTGTTGATAAGCAACTTGATATGTTATCCCTCTTAGTATTTTTTTGTTTGTTCTACTTAATACTTTTGGTTGAATACTGTAATCAATACACAATTCTTCTTAAGTGCTGAAACTTAACTGAAAAGTGATCGCTGTTAAATATAAGAGTAGGAATAAGAGAGGGAAGAGATGTGCAATTTGGGACATGCTCAAGCTGACTTACCTCAAACGGTAGAGTTAGAAACATACCAGGGGATTCCAATTCAATCCCATCAAGGTGGCATGTACCAATGCCATCTCACTAGTCCCAGTGATCAATTTCTGTTTACAATTGATCATAATGATAGGACTAAGAACCAAAGGGATCACATAAACAAGAATAGTGTCTGCAAATACTAGCTGATAGAATAAAAAAGGGAGAGAACAATCCAACATGGGAAGTGAGACCCATAGAATGGCAGATGTCCTAAACAGCACTCTGGCCTCAGAATCAGCCCTTAAGGCATGCGGATCTGGCTGAAAAGCCCATGAGAATATTTCAGGCATGGAAAGCCAAGACACTCGGGGTGGGGGGGGACCTAAATGAAAGATCTCTGCGAGTGAGATCCCAGTGGAAAGAATGGGTCATCAAAGAAGGAGGTACCTTTCTCTGAAGGGAGGAGAGAACTTCCACTTTGACCATGGCCTTGTCTAAATATGATCAGAGTCGGTGAACCCAGGGGGCTTCCATAGCCTTGGAAGCTCATGACAAGAGCCTAGGGAGATTACTGATGCCATAAACAAGAGTGTCAATTTGTTAAGTCAACAACAGGAGTCACTGTGCACTTACTCCTCATGTAGGATCTTTGTCCTTAGTGTGCTGTACATTGAGATTTAATGCTATAACTAGTACTCAAACAGTATTTTTCACTTTATGTTTCTGTGTGGGAGCAAACTGTTGAAATCTTGACTTAATGTATGCTAAACTGATCTTCTGTATATAAAGAGAATCGAAAATGAATCTTGATGTGAATGGAAGGGGAGAGGGAGCGGGAAAGCGGGAAAGGGGAGGGTTGCGGGTGGGAGGGAAACTATGGGGGAGGAGAGCCAATGTAATCCATAAGCTGTACTTTGGAAATTTATATTCATTAAATAAAAGTTAAAAAAAAGTTCATGGAAAAATGGAAAATAAAAACTTATTTGAGACAGGTATTGAGCCTAGTAGTTAAGACTCCACGGAGCCAGCGCTGTGGTGTAACAGGTAAAGCTGCCACCTGCAGTGCCGGCATCCCATATGGGCACTGGTTCAAGTCCTGGCTGCTCCACTTCCGATCCAGCTCTCTGCTATGGCCTGGGAAAGCAGTAGAGGATGGCTGGGGCCCTTATACCCATGTGGGAGTCTTGGAAGAAGCTCCTGGCTCCTGATCAACTCAGCTATAGCAATTGCAGCCATTTGGGGAGTAAACCAGCAGGCCAGCGGGTAGAATACATCTGTCTGTCTCTGTCTCTCTCTCTCTCTGCCTCTCTGCCTCTCCTTTTATCTGTATCACTCTTTCAAATAAATAAATAAATCTTTAAAGAAAAAAAAAAAAGAATTTAGCCTGGCTCATCCCAGTTGTTGTAGATATTTGGGGAATGAACCAGCAGAAGGGATATTGACCGATCGAACTCAATGTCTTTCACACAGATTTTTTTTTTTTTTTTTTTTTTTTTTTTGACAGGCAGAGTGGACAGTGAGAGAGAGAGACAGAGAGAGAAAGGTCTTCCTTTTTGCCGTTGGTTCACCCTCCAATGGCCGCCGCTGCAGCCGGCGCACCGCGCTGATCCTGGCAGGAGCCAGGAGCCAGGTGCTTTTCCTGGTCTCCCATGGGGTGCAGGGCCCAAGCACCTGGGCCATCCTCCACTGCACTCCCTGGCCATAGCAGAGAGCTGGCCTGGAAGAGGGGCAACCGGGACAGAATCCGGCGCCCCAACCGGGACTTGAACCCGGTGTGCCGGCGCCGCAAGGTGGAGGATTAGCCTATTGAGCCACGGCGCCGGCTACACAGATTATTTTTTAAATGTTTTTTTCGAAAACCATTTCAAAATCCCTGGGTAGCTTTATAATACATGTTCCGACAAGAACTCTTTGAAGGTCCCCTCATGCACATGGATTTTAATATTTTTCTGCATGGAAATAAACTTATCTTTGAATTCTATTTTCCATTAGAAGTAATCAGAAAATTGTACAACAAGCACAGTAAGCTTATGTGGAAAGGTACAAGCCTAGCAATGTTTAGAAGCTTATGAAAAGCTAAAACTCATCTCTAAACCATCAAAGACATGTTCTTTTCCTCTGAAATTTTTACTCTATTATCTTTATTTTATTCTTGATATTTAAATCATTTTTATTTTCACTGATTTGAAAGGCAGAGACAGAGAAAGATAGACAGGCATCTCCGATCTGCTGGTTCACTCCTGAAAGGCCCACAACAGCCAACGCTGGGCCAAACAAAGCCAGGATTCCAGGAATTCAATTCAGGTCTCCACCTTGGATGGTAGGGACCCAATCACTTGCACTATCACTGCTGCCTCTAAAGGTACTTATCAACAGGAAGCTAAGTGGGACTGACCCAGATCACCCAAGATATGAACCCATCCCCACCATGTTCTAGAGTCCTTGCCCTTTCTACATATTCTCACCCCAATTCTTTTTGTGCAAGTATACTTTGAGAACAGCACTATTGGAAGCAATCTGTGAAGCTGTGGACATCCAAACACAAGCTTAAATCAGGAGCTATCTTTACAGGTGCCATACTACTTACCCGTACTATAAAGGGAAATCAAATACACTGTTCCTAGTACAAAATATAGAAAGGCCATTTTTATGAAAAAAAAAGTCTACTGTCTAAAACATCATTAAAACAATTTGAAAATTAAGCATTTCAAGTCCCAAAGATGTATTAACTACCCTTTTCCTGATCAAAGGAAAGCAATTTAACTTGCTATCAAAGCATTCAGGCAAGTTGGGAGAAAGACTCTGTTGATAGTATTCTTGCCAATAGGGCCAATTAAATTAAGACCTTCTCCTCACCCTCAACAGATTTGTATCTAAACACATTACACAAGTTATACTCAGAAAATTTACTGCTAGGAGAATATTTATACTTATTAATCCTAGGACTGCCTTTTGCAATGTTTTTCTATAAAGGAAATTCTTGTTGTTACCCTAAAATAATGGGAATATTTATTTGTACGTACAAGAACAATTTTCTCCTACTCATGCCCTTACCAATGCAACTACTACCAGCAGCAAGATCACTAGGTACAACTTCCAGCATCCTTGTAGGTACTGGCTCCAGCAGTAAGACAGACTCTTGCAGTAGTGCCATCAAGGGTAGCACATTGTGGGTGTTTCCTACAGAGCACTTGCAACCAGCTTCAGGCTGCCATGCAGAGGTCAGCAACACATCGAATGCCATGGGCCCTTCTTGCCAAACCGCAGTTCACTCAAGGGTGCACAGCACTCCACAGGGCACATATCATTCTAGATAAACAGTTCTCTGGCATTTCACTCTGCAGTCGATCCTCTTTTCTCCCAAGCCCCAATATTTGTTGCAGCTCAGACTCTGAAAACAAATGAATCAAGGAGCATTGTGGAAAAATGCCATGTCACAAACATAAAGAAGAACAAAACAATGAAGATTTGCTCAAGTGAACGTCAGATACAGATGTTAACAGACTTTAATATCCTATTTATCTATATAAGGCTTGCTAAAAAAAAAAAAAAGAGAGTTCTTAAGTAAACACATTATGGACCTAGGTTTTTGAGGAATACTTCTTTCTAAATAATAACCAGGACACAAAAATATTTTTTAATCTATGAAACAGGTATTTCTCTAATTTTGTTAACAGAATCATCTTGCAAGATTCTAAAAATACAGATTTGTGGGTCTCCACTTATATGTAATGAACCAGAATTACACAGAAAAGTATCTGATAATCTGAATTTTTACCAAGATACTGACAGTTGGTAAGTTGAAGCTGTATTGAATTAAGCAAACCAATTTTAGTGTCCTACTATATGTGAGATTTGCACTGGAACCTACAGTTAATACATTAATGGCATGACACATGGCTCACATATTGGGAAAATTTGAAATTTAATAGGAAAAAATCAAAGAAAAAATTATACTGTGAACCAGAATATAACAGATGTCTTCAGAGTGGTTCTACAAAAGTAGATTTAAGATTCAAAGAAAGCACACATTACATCAGGTAATTGAGTGCAATAAGGAAATGCTTTAAGGAGTATTTTTTTTCATTTGAGATGGACTTTCCATAAGTATAATATTGATGGGAATCAGAAAAGTCAATGGCATAGAAAGCATTACATGAATGAGAAATAGCACGTGACAGTGTTTGGCTCCAGGGAGTAACCAGACGAAAGACTGGAAATTTAAACAAGTTCTCAAGAAAAAGAACATTGAAAGTTTCTCAGTATGATGTATACTTAATTTTATAAGAGATGGGATCAATGAACAGACATTCAGGCAGCTGATGATGATGCAATCAGCAGCACATCTTACAGACATTGACCAGGCAGCATTATTTACCAGGAGCTGGAGAAGCTGAGGAAGCTGGAAGTGTTTGCAAAACCCTGGAGAAGCCATGAGCTCATCATGTCCTATGGCAGAAACTGAAAAGGAGTCAGGACGGAATGGATACTGCAAAGGTAACTTCCAGAGAACCTGATCTCTAGTTTCAAGAGGCATTAGAGGCTGGTGCTGCAGCTCACTAGGCTAATCCTCCGCCTTGCGGTGCCGGCACACCGGGTTCTAGTCCCGGTTGGGGTGCCGGATTCTGTCCCAGTTGCCCCTCTTCCAGGCCAGCTCTCTGCTGTGGCCAGGGAGTGCAGTGGAGGATGGCCCAAGTGCTTGGGCCCTGCACCCACATGGGAGACCAGGAGAAGTACCTGGCTCCTGCCATCGAATCAGCGCGGTGCGCCGGCCGCAGTGCACCGGCTGCAGCGGCCATTGGAGGGGTGGACCACCGGCAAAGGAAGACTTTTCTCTCGGTCTCTCTCTCTCACTGTCCACTCTGCCTGTCAAAAAATAAAAATAAAAAAAATTTTAAAAAAAGAGGCATTAGAGACACTTAGCTGAAAACAAAGACATGAGTGGACTCATGATGGACAGGAAGAGGAACTTCATAATATGATTAATACTGTGAGGGACAAGGTGGTACCAACTCAAAGTCAAATGCAAAGAAAGATACTGAAACAAAGCACCTTCCTTTTTTTTCACCTAACTTTCTATAGTAAAAATGGGAAATATTTCAGTAAGTTTAAGATGATTCCTTGGGACTAGCACTGTGGCATAGTGGGTAAATCACTGCATGCAATGCCAGCATCCCATATGGGCACAGGTTGGAATCTGGGAAGCTCCACTTCCAATTCAGCTCTCTGCTATGGCCTGGGAAAGCAGTAGAAGATGGCCCAAGTCCTCCGACTCCTACACCAATGTGGGAGACCCAAAAGAAGCTCCTGGCTCCTGCCTTCCAATCAGCGCAGCTCTGGCTGTTGTGGCATCTGGTGAGTGAACCGTGGATGGAAGACCTCTCTCTCTCTGCCTCTGCCTCTCTGTAACTCTGTCTTTCAAATAAACAAATAAACCTTTAAAAATGATTTCTTTGATTTTTATTTTTTTAACTTTTATTTAATAAATATAAATTTCCAAAGTACAACTTTTGGATTATAGTGGTTTTTTCCCCCCATAACCTCCCTCCCACCCACAACTATTCCATCTCCCACTCCCTCTCCCATCCCATTCTTCATCAACATTCATTTTCAATTATCTTTATATACAGAAGATCAATTTAGTATATATTAAGTAAAGATTTCAACAGTTTGCACCCACACAGATACACAAAGTATAAAGTACTGTTGGAGTTCTAGTTATACCATTAATTCACATAGTACAACACATTAAGGACAGAGATCCTACATGGGGAGTAGATGTAGTAGTACATCTACTACATGTAGTAGTACATGAAAAATCAAACTCCTTCACCTTAAGTTTTGTTCATTGAGATTTCCTAAAATGCAAAATTCTGAAAAGAGTTTAAACCTGTAGATTTTAGCATGCAGTTTTAGTCCATTCCCAAAGGAAAATTGATGGGAGGCAGGGAACAGCTTAAGAAAATGCATGGGGGCCGGCTCTGTGGAGTAGCATGTAAAGCCACCACCTGCAGTGCTGGCATTCCATATGGGTGCTGGTTCAATTCCTGGCTGCTCCACTTCTGATCCGGCTCTCTGCTATGGCTTGGGAAAGCAGTGGAAGATGTCCCAAGTCCTTGGTCCTTTTGTTGATTTAACAACTGGCACTCTTATTTATGATGTCAGTAATCACCTGAGGCTCTTCTCATGAGCTGCCAAGGATATGGAAGCCTCTTGAGTTCATCAACTCCAATCTTATTCAGACAAGGCCATAGTCAAAGTGGAAGTTCTCTCCTCCCTTCAGAGAAAGGTACCTCCTTTTTTGATGGCCCATTCTTTCTGCTTGGATCTCATTCACAGAGATCTTTCATTTAGGTCATTTTTTTTTCTTTTTTTGCCAGAGTGTCTCGGCTTTCCATGCTTGAGAAACTCTTCAAGGGATTTTTAGCCAGATCCGCATGTCTTAAGGGCTGATTCTGAGGCCAGTGTGCTGTTTAGGACATCTGCCATTCTATGAGTCTGCTGTGTATTCCGCTTCCCATGTTGGATTGTTCTCTCCTTTTTAATTCTATCAGTTATTATTAGCAGACACTAGTCTTATTTATGATGATTTCTTTAACAACACCTTGGTTTTCTATCCTACCTTTGGGAGGAGAGATAAGAAGAAGTAAAAATACCTCTTCTGAAACCTCATCACCTATCAATTTCCCTCAGAAGCACCACTGAAGCCTCTCTGGCCAGCTCACTTCCTTATAACTCCAGCCCTAGTGCTTTTGCAAAACTGGTTCTCTCCACCTGAACATCTCTTCATCCAGGGAGCCACATGACCAGCTCCTCCCAGCCTCCATGAATTTGCTTTCTCAGTGAGGCCAACACTGACTCCTATTTGAAACTGCAACTCACAATCCATATCCTGTACTCCTGATCCCCTCTATTTCCCCCTTGTATTTATCACTGTCCAAAACATTTATATAGAATTGGCTTATTTATTATTCTCTATTGAGTGTTCCTCTCCCACCACTAAAAAGAAAACCCCACAGGGATACAGATTTGGCCAGTTGCATTCATGGAATGCATCCTGCATGGCACATAGTAAGTGCTTGATAAACGTGAATGAATAGTTGAGGGGAGATAAAAATCCGAGAGTAACAGATGAGTCAGGAAAAAAAATGTCTAAGGAGATTGCGGTGAACAAAAAATCTACAAAGAACGAAAGAATAAGTAATGAGCTCCAAGGAAAGGATTAAGAAATAAAAGGAGGAGAGGATGGTGTTTGGCACAGCAGTTAAAATGCTGCTTGAGACTCCTGTGTCCCATATGAAAGCAACTGGGATTAAGTACCAGTTCTGCTCCCAATTTTAACTTCCTGCTAACATGTGCCTTAGGAGGCAGCACTTGATGACTCAAGTAGTTAGGTCCCTGCCAACCACATAACAGACCCAAATTGAGTTTTGGGCTCCCAGTTGTGGCCAGGCCTAGCCCTGACTATTGTGGTCATCTGGAGAGTGAACTAATGAATGGAAGATCAATGTCTGTGTGTGTGTGCACACGTTGTGTGTGTGTCTACCTTATTTTTTGAGAAAATAGATTATTTTAAATTTCTTTGAAAGGCAGAGAGAGAGAGAGAGAGAGAGAAATAGAGATCTATCCACTGATTCATTCACCAAAAGCAGCAATGGCCAAAGCTGGGTCAATCCAAATCCAGGAGCTTCTTCTGGGTCTCTCACATGAGTGCAAAGGCCCAAGCACTTGAGCCATCTTCTGCTGCTTTCCCACACACATTAGCAGGGAGCTGGATCAGAAGCAGAGCAACCAGGACTCGAATCAACATCCATAATGGTGTGCCTCATGTGGTGGCTTTACCCACTACACCACAGTGCTGACCCTACATAAGTAACTTTTTAAGAAAGAATAAGATGAGTAAAATAGAACCTACTATAGAGAAACCATGGAAGTTTTTAATGCTATGATGATTTTAAATATTTTTATCAAAATTCTGATGTAAGTGAACATTTTCTAATCCTAAGACACACAAAATTATTTTAGGAAGAGACCTAATTTTCACTTTTGTTTCTCAGCAATAATTTAATGCAAATTAGTAATAAAATGATTCAAGTTCAAAAGGACAACGAACTAGCAATAAACAAGAAGAAAATACAGGGTTTTTTTCCTAGTTAAAAAAGAATTATAATTTGAAAAATGAATCTACCCTAGTTATCATATACTGTACTTTATGTTTCAAGAAAAAGTTAAAAACATCCTTAACTCTAAAAGATAACACCAAATTCATTGTAATACAATCAGGAATCATTCAAAAAGCAGTTAGGCCAGACTGGGATAAGGTTGACATGAGTAAAACATTGGATGCCATTGCAAATTTTTGAGGACTTACTTATTTCAAAGGCAGATGGAGAGAGAGAGAGAGAGAGAGAGAGAGAGAGAGAAAAGAGGAGAGAGCAAAAATAGAGAGACAGAAAAGGAACAGAGAGAGAGAATGAAAATGAGTCTCTTCCACTCATCTACTGGTTTATTTCCCAAATAGTTGCAACAGCCAAGAACTGACCAGGCTGTAGCCAGAAGCCAGGAACTCCATGGCTGGTGTGCAAACACTTGGGCCATCTTCCCATGCGTTCCTGGGACATTAGCAGGTAGATGTACCAGAAGCAGAACAGCCAGGACTTGGGGTAGGCACTATGCAATGCTGGCATCCCATATAGGTGCTGCTTCGAGTCCTGGCTGCTCCAATTCCAATCCTGCTCTCTGCTATGTCCTGGGAAAGCAGAAAACAGTCCAAGTGCTTGGGCCCCTGTACCCATGTGGAAGACCCGGAAGAAGACATCCTCCACTGCCCTCCCAGGCCACAGCAGAGAGCTGGACTGGAAGAGGAGCAACTGGGACTAAAACCCGGCACCCATATGGGATGCCGGCACCACAGGTGGAGGACTAACCAAGTGAGCCATGGCGCCGGCCCCGACTGGAAAACTTTAATTACCTTTTTCTATTTGGTTTAAAACGTGGGGAAATACATTAATAAATGTATACAGAAGCTCACTTTTTGTTTTTATCTGACTCCAATGGTGCTTCCTACATTTTACCTCTGTAGCTACAGCCCTTCCGGAAGGGGCTATTAAACACTTAATAAGACTGACTCTGAAGTCTGAGTTCAGCGAACCATCAGCTATCAAACTCTTTAAAACCACTTATTTTAGGAACATCTAAGAGGAACATCTGAGGGGAACACCTGTGCAGCCCCCGAGAGAGCCGGCCGGCGGTGTGCCGCTCCCCCGCGAAAGTGGGGAATGTGGCAGGGGGAACCGCCCTTCCACGGAGGTGGAAGGGACGGCGGCCAACCCGGGAAGAACCAGCAGCAAACCCGGGGAGGGCCGAGCAGACAAAAGAACAGCGCAGGGTCCTGTGTCGTTCCTCCACGAAGACGGGGAGCGACAAAAAAAAAATAAAATAAAATAAAAAAAAAAACACTTATTTTGCATTATCAATCTATTTCTTTACTTTGGAATTGCTAATTGATATGCATGGACAACAGAATCACATGAAGTTTTTGACCATTCAGAAAGCTCAAACTACCCAGGCAACTATTTAGGTATCTTAGACAAGGCACATAGTATCCACTGACAGATGGACTTAGATCCACAAAAGTCACAAACAGAATTTGCCATCCTGCCAGGAGTTAACATACTCAGATGGAAACAAAATGACCTTTTCCAGGAGTATCTGGAACACAGAAAAATAATTGATCTTTTTGCATGATGTATTTATGTAAATATTAATCAACAGTTTTTGATAAAGAAAAATACACCATATGCTTGAGCAAACACGTGTGTATGTTTCTGGAAAATATTTTAACTCAAGCAGCTTTGTGGAAACACTCAAGTATTATTCCAAACGTTAGCAATTACATTCTCAAAGGGAAGACTACAATCTATAAATGAAATAAACGTAGGGTTTTTTTTTTCAGTACTTCTGATTGTACAATACAGATGTCCAAATATGTTTATATGAGAGTAGGAAAATAAGCACAATTCTGGAAACAGAAGAGAGAGAGAGAGAGAGAGAAAGAGAGAGAGAGAGAAGAGGAGAGGAGAGGAGAGGAGAGGAGAGGAGAGGAGAGGAGAGGAGAGGAGAGGAGAGGAGAGGAGAAGAGAGGAGAGGAGAAAAGAGCTAACTAAGCAGGAAGAAAAGAGGATTTGGAGAAAACCCCTATCCATTATTTTCTCTTCTCTTTTCTATCCCTTTCAAGGTCAGTCTATTGAAACATGGAATTCATGAGAGCTTAATCTTTCACAGCTCTGTCCTAAAAAGTTGGGAAGGGATAGGGCATAGGCATAACTACCATTTGTTAAACATCTATTTTGTGTTAGAACATCTGCTAGATTCTTTGCATCTTTTATCCTGCAAAGTTGGCCATTCTTATTACTCTCAGAAAGGAGACTAAAGAAATTACACAAGTTCATAGACCTAAAAATAGCGTCCACTTCATTGCCTGACTATGAAGTCCAAATGGAACAAACCTGGAAAGCATTTAAATCAGTGCCTGTCGTGTGAACAAATGTATGTAAACACATGCAACTATTATTGTGTCATGAAGCAGCCCATAAGTATCTCACTTTTCTTTAAAACATAATTTAGAGGGCACATGTTGAAGCACAGTGGGTTAAGCCACTGCTTGGGATGCCCACTTCCCATACCTGAGTGCTGGCTCAAGTCCCATTTGTTCTGCTTCCTATCCAGCTCACTGCTCATATGCCTGGGATCCAGTGTTGATGGCCCAAGTGCTTAGGATCCAGCCATCCACATGGGAGATCGAGAGGGAGTTCCTAGATCCTGACTTCAACCTGATTCAGCCCTGTTGTGAGCATCCAAGGAGTGAACTAGCCTGCCTGCCTGCCTGCCTGCTTGTCTGTCTGTCTGTCTGTCTATCTACCTACCTACCTCCCCCCCCACCGATTCTGACCTTCAAACAGATTAAAATAAACTTTTCTTTTTTTAAATTTTATTGAAGTTATGCAATTTTCACATATTTCATATAAACAGATTTAGGAACATAGTGATACTTCCCACCCTACCCTTCCTCCCACCCATGCTCCAACAATTCTTCCTCCTCCCTCTCCTATTCCCATGCTTAATTTTTACTAAGATCTATTTTCAGTTTACTTAACACTCATAAGGTTACCCCCACACTAAGTAAAGAGTTTAGCAAATAGTATGAAGAAAAAAACACAATTCCTCAACAGAAGAGGCAAGGGCTGTAAACAATCACCGAATCTCAAAAGGTCCATTTCACTCCAATACATAAAGTTGTAAAAAATATATAACTCAATATAGTGAAATGTGTTCCATTTCTCTATACATGCCATAACCCTAACATTCATATCTGTAGTGATTCAATGAAGCACACTTTCCTACACTGGGCTTTCTCAGTAAATTATGTTGTTATGAAACAGTGTAATCTAAGATTCGGTGAAGGGTTATCAAAGCATAAGCAGGTAGAAGGAGGTCTCCCTGTGGTTTATTAATAGAGTACATAAATTATAAAACAATCATTTACAAATTCAATCTGCTTTATTTACACAGTAGGGTAGTATATGTGCCCAATCACACAAATAAACCCCTAATGGATACCTCTATCTATGTATGTTTAAACATGTCACAGCCAAATTAACACATGAGGACAGTTTCCAGAAAGCCTTTACCAGATTTTCCCACTAAATTCTGTTTCAGAAAGTTTAATAACATATCTTTGTTAATATATTACAGGTTTATTACCTTTAAATATAAAATACATTCAAAAACCGACTTCATATTTAATATTTAAACTCACAGAAATAAGACCTACTGGGGGAATTTTATTGTTTAAGACTGTACAAGGGTTCTGAGACAAGAAGTTTGAAAACTACTACTGTAAGTGCTATTGGTAAACTAAGGGGTAGCTCTACTCAGCTTTCCTAGCACACCAGGTACTATGCCAACATTTGAGTGTGTGCAACGACCTGTGGGTCCCACAAAATGCCTGCATGTGCACAAGTATGAACAAAATATGACATGAATCTAAGTATTCCAGTACAGAGTACTTCACATATTTCATTTTGTATCCTCTTCCGACATTCTTCTGAGGTGTTATCACCTGCATTTGGCAGATAAACAAAGCATGAACAGTGTAGCAGAACCAACAGAAAATCTATCTTCATCCAGAAATTGAATCATCCTGTCTACCATGGAAAAACTAACAAATAATGGAATGGTTGACAGGGAAGAGAACTCAGAGTAAGAAAACAATCAACTACAAGACCTCCCCTTGTGTGATCTTCAGAAACTGTTTATCTCCATCTGTACACAGTGATGATATTATGGGTAGGGGTACTTCAAATCACAGAAAAATTCTATTAAAATAATTTTGGTAGAAAAACATTGAAATCCATGCACACAAGAGGGTTCCAAAAATTCATGCAAATATGCATTATGCAAAAACCATGCATAGATTTCAAAAGGTTTTTTTTGCTCCCAAAGATAACTTATCTTTTAATTTCATTTTCCACAAATTTTTTAAGTTCCTTGGACTTGATCTATCTCTTCCCACTGGAGTGCCTGGTTTGAGTCCCCGTTCCTCTGCTTCTGATCCAGTTGCCTGCTAATGCTCACTATGGGAGTCAGCAGATGACTTAAGTCCCTGACATCCACATGGGAATTCTTTATAGAGTACAACATTCCAGGCTTTAGTCTGGCCCAGCACTGGCTATTGCAGATGTTTGGAAAGTGAACCAGAAGACCAAAGATTTCTCTTTACATGTCCACCCTGTCTGTGTGTGTGTGTATGCAGGTGTGTGCCTTCCTTTCAAGTGAAGCAAATGTTTAATGCTACAAATACAAGCTGTAGAGACCAGAAATGAGTAGTAAGTCCATGTAGTATGTATTCAGAAAGTGTTTTATCTGTATACTTATGATTGCCTAAAAGTTTTCACAGCTTAAAAAGATTCTACTTATTAGCTAGGCAATTTCTTAGCAGTGACACACAATTTTCAAGTGTTTCCATTTGTTAAATTTTTTTCTTGCTTAGATGATTAGATAGTGTCTTGGTGCATTTGTGATATTATAACAAAATATCTGGATATCTTATGAAGAACAGATTTGCTGCTCATAGTTACGGAGGTTAGGAAGCCCAATAGTAAGGTTGACACAGACTTGATGTCTAGTGAGTGTTTTCCTGCTTCATAATGGCACATTTTCTATGTCTTCCTATGGAAGAAGGAGCTAAGAGGCTCTCATCAGCCCCTATTATATATTTTTTATTTTTAAAATACTTTTTAATTATTTGAAAAACAGAAAGACAAAAATAGAGATGTGCTGCCTCATTCCCCCAAATGTCCACAATAACTAGGGCTGGGTCAGTCCAAAGAACCACATGTGATGGAGACCCAAGTACTTGAGCCATCATTTGTTGCATCCTGTGTTACACATTAACAGGAAGCTGAAATTCAAAGAGAAGCCAGGACTCAAACCCAGGCACTCTGACATGGGATGGCAATCATCCTAAGTAACATCTTACCTGCTGTGACAAACACCTGACCCTAACCGTTTAAGAACTTGATTCCCATTCATAAAGACAGAGCCCTCATGAGCTAATCACTTCCTAAAGGTATCTCCCTTTTCATTCTATCACATTGAATATTAGGTCCCCACATGTGCATTTTCAAGCAAAATCAACAAACAGACCATAACACTCATTTTCTTGGATATTGTGACATGTGACAAGCTAATTGTTGGTAATGTCTTTGAAAAATCTTTGCTAATTATTGGCATATGCATGATTTAAAAACAAACCAAAAGCAAAATTCAGGTTCCACCATCTGGAAAACAGCAAAGAACTTCAGATACACCGCATACAATCCTATGCTTTGTAAAGGACTAAAGAAAATCTCAATCCCAGAGCTGCTCAGAAATCAACTGACTACGGTGAAAGGCTTCTGCCGGGTAGCACCAAAGAAAAGTCAGAAAAAAATGTCCTTTCCATATTTTGCTTGTAGTTTGTTGACTTGAGGATTACATTATGAAATAGTATTGGCCATAGATCTATTTCTTCTCAAGAGTTTATGTGGGTATTTATCAAGCCAAGCACCAGTAATCTGTTTGCAAATGAAATGTCACCAAACTACCCTCAAGCCTGGACCAAGAACATTCATCTTACCACGTCTGACAGCAACCACAGCGGGGTGTCTGTGCTCACCAGTCTTGGCAATGAGCTGACAGTAGAGTTCATCTGAGACCTGCTCAAAACAGTTCACACAACTCTCAAGGCTGAAGTGGTTTAGCTTGGAAAGTCAAGAAAATTGAAGCCTGTTGCATTTAGACCACTATTTGGAAACTCATAGGCAAATCTCCAGTCACTGTTCCTCTGAAAACTATGATTGATAACAAATTTTATTAGTGAAAAATTAAATCTTTAGTATTACAAAAAAAGCATTTTGAAATTCTGAAGGATAGCACTACAGAAATGTTATTCATTAAAATTATGTAATTTCTCTCTCATTGCCATGAATGGATGCGTTCAAGAACAGAGACTCACTGTGAAGCCAGCCTTGTTCTGTCTTTGACATTCAATAACATTAGGAAGACAAAATTTCAAGCTAGAAAACAGTATTTCAAAAATCTATAAAAGGTCTGGATTTATGGTACAAAACAAATTACTATGGGAGTTTGGAGAAGAAAAATCAATTTAGAGTAGCATTACTTGAATTTCAGAGTTAAAAAAAGAAATGCCCTGAAGCCTGGGAAAGCCATATTGCAATAATATAAAATATTTTGCTGTAATTTTTTTCTGTCCAGGTATCTTGGGCTACTTTTCATGTGTGGAAAATGAAAGAGGTTAGCTTTGTTTTCTACTCCACGTCCTTATCTAAAGTTAGAGTCATGATTTGTCCCATCAAGGGAAGGATCATCCAGTTCAAAGATACTTGAGCACAGACTATAACACAACATACCAGAATTTTATTCCTGAGAAAATATCTCAAAGTACACTTGAGCCATATGCATCAGTGCTCCAGAAGCAGGAGACTCCAAATCCAGGACACTTTCCAAAATATATAATTTTCTCCTCCTAAAATGACACATGGAGCCTCCTATTGTAAAATCTTAAACTGTGAAGTCATTACTGGTTCCTCTCCTGGGTTTCTGTAGAAGATACTCTACCCTAAGTGACACACAATAAACTAGCAACAACTGCATGCAAAGCTAAATTATTAATAATTATTAAAATTATTGAAACAGACATGAAAAGGATAAAAACATGAAGCTGTCCTTACAAACAAGGCAGGCAGACATATTTCAAAGTTAGTAGTCAACACAGAAAACATTTTTCCATGATTCTTAACACAGTTCCTTAAAGCCTTGTATGGCAACACCACCTAAAATATTTATAAACAATAAAATCCTACTAAATATTTGGATGTCTTTATAGTGGATGAGCGAATTATGGAATTTCTACCCATTCTTTGCCACCTCACTTCACAATCCCACTAAAAAAAATACTTAGGCAAATCTTGAATTAGTGATGTATGGAGGATGGATTTTTGTTTCTTGTTTTTGAGTAAATAGATACTTTTTTTACCTTTACTTGAACATTACACAATGTATACATGTCAATTTTTTAAACAATAACTCACTAATATTTAATGAATAAATAATGCCAGTTTAACACAAGCTGTATCAGAAACACAGAGGAGATCATTTGTTAACTCATATGAGGCCTGTGTTACCCTTACTTTAAAAACAAAGGCATTAAAGGTATAATGCAATATCCCTATGAACAATATCTTAGTCTGCTTTGTATTTTTAATAAAAAAAAATCTGAGGAAAGATCCTTTTTAAACCAAAGAGGTTTATTTGGTTCACGATTCTGGGGACTCAAAGTGCCCAACAACAAGGCACCAGCATCCTGCTCGACTCAGAGAATGGCAGAGAGGCATAAAGAGGAATGAATGACAGAAGGGGAAAAGTGAAACAGGAAGCGAGAGATTCAGGTGAGGTGCCAGGCTCACATGACAACAGGCTTCCCATGAGAGTATGAACAGATTATTAAAAGACAAAGTCTTCTCTCCTAATGACCCAACTACGTTCCACCAGGCCGATCTGCTGGAGCCTCTGCCACTTCCTAATATCATTACCACTGGGGTCTAAGTTTCAATCACATGAACCTTTGAGGGACGGACCACATCCAAACCATAGCAAAGAGACTCAAAAATCTCTAACAAAATATTAACAAATTCAATATACTAGGATCTAAAAGGACACCCTATTATGAGTGGTGTTTATTTCAATTACACAAAATTGATCTGACATTTGAAAATCTATCTATATAACATTGTACTACTGAATTAAAATGCAAAGAGTGGGGCCAGCACTGTGGCGCAGTGGGCTAAACATCCACCTGGAGCACTGGAATCCCATACGGGCTTCAGTTCAAGTCCCTGCTGTTCTTCTTCTGATCCAACTCTCTGCTGTGGCCTGGGAAAGCAGTGGAAGATGGCCCAGGTCCTTGGGCCCCTGCACCCATATGGGAGACCTGGCTTTGGATTGGCTCAGCTCTGGCCATTGTGGCCACCTGAGGAGTGAATCAATGGATGGAACTCCTTCCTCCCCCCCCCCAACCCATCTGTAACTCTGTCTCTCAAATAAATAAATCAAATCTTTGAAAAAAATACAAAGATATTACTATTTTAATAGATGTTGAAAAAGCATTTGGAAAAAATTCAATTGCCTCTGATCAAATTAGAAATGGAAGAGAACTCAGTTTGACACAGTGTATCTACAAAAGATCCTGAAGTTATATTATACTGAAATGGGATAGACTGAATGCTTTCCCTGAAAATTTCTGTTCAAAATAGTACTTAGTATAATGAGACAAGTCAAAGACAAGATATGCATGCAGATTGGAAAGAAAGAAAACTGGCTTTAAATGTAGACACCATGACTGGGTGCATACAACAGCATAAGAAACCTATAGGAGAGCTACCAGAATTTAAAAAATTAGCACAGTTTCAGGACACAAAGCCAATACACAGAAACCAGAGTATTTTCATATATTAATGTGAAACAGCTAGAAATAAAAATTTCAGACTGATAAAAAAAACCTGAATCTTTTCAGAGCATAAACTAATAAATCTGTTTAATAAAATAGAGGAAGTACTATAATGTGAAAACTAGCTAACATCAAAACTGAAAAAGATCTAAATCAAGGAGTGTATGCCATGTTTATGAATTACAGAACTTAATATTTTCACTACTCTGTAAATGATCAATAGATTCAGTGCAATCTCAATTAGAATTCCAGCAGCTTTGTTGAAAAAATTGGCTGTTTCTAAAATTCATACAAAAATACAAAGAAACTATGTTTACCTAAGCAATCTTAAAAGTAAGTACAAAATTTACTGCACTTCAAGACTTACTGTAGCACCATCAGTGGAATTTTCTGCAACACTAGACATGTTCCATAATTGTATCTTGCCCTGGATAGCATGAAAGTAGGCAAATATAAATCATTTTTCACCTGAGAAACTGTGGTAATATTTCCCATGAATAAAATAGAGGGGGGGGTGCTATAGCATGAGAGGTTAAGTCGCCCTCTACAGCACTGGAACCCATATGGGCACAGGTTCGAATCCTGGCTGCTCTGCTTCCAATCCAGCTCCCTACTAGTGAGACTGGGAAAGCAGTGGAGGATGGCCCAGGTATTTGGGCCTCTGCACGTGGTAAACCTGACCCAGCTGCACCCATCTGGGGTGTGAACCAGCAGATAGATGGAAAATCTCTCAATCTCTCTCTGTCCTATAACTCTTTCAAATAAATAAATCATTTATAAAACAGAAAAAGAAACAGGCTGGGTGAACAATCAAAGAGTTTTGTTTGGACAGCCTCATTTTGAGGTACTTATAGACATCCAAGAAGAAATTTCAATATTTAATAGTCAGGAAAATATTTTAGCAGGTTAGACTGGGTTGTAGTGCTGAAATTTTGAGAAATAAACTAGACTACCTTTATAAGTTCACAAACCTTGATGGTATGTTGAATGTGTCCATGAGTGATACTAAATTGCCATAGATTATACCAGTTTCAGTCTTGCTGGCTAACTGGATGGCGATACTTTGAATAGAAATGGATAATATTTGAAGAAAAATCATGAATTCCATGCTTGATAATGAAAGTCCAAAATGCTTATTAAACATTCAAGATGTGATGCCAGGTTATATAATGATCTGGAGATCAGATTTGAGTATAACTGGAAGGTGCAAAGTAATTGAAATAATTTTATTTTACAGATCATCAAGGCAGTGAAAATAGAATATAAGAAAAAGAAACTCAGGAATGAAACCTGGAGAGATTCCAATATTAAAAGATTAAAGTTTACCAGGCCTGACAAAGAGATGCTGAGAGGACCAATGAAATCATTTATGTGTGAAGTGTTTTACAATTTGTAGAAAGCCAATGCAAATGATAGTTTTAATAATTAAATTAGGCTGTGCTTCTCAAATGAGGACATAAGTGTCCCCAGATCTGAGCTGATTGAATCAAGATGCACTTAAAGCCCCAGAAAAATAATGATACATTTTCTTTGAACATGAATTTCTCAAGTAATTTTAAATATTGTATATGTAAACAAACAGAAATATGGAGTAACATGGAAAAATTAAGTCAATTTAAATATTATATTGTGAGACTTTAAAAAAATTTTCTACTTGAGGTAGAATACCCCTGATCACTATACCCTCAGAGTTCCTCCCACTGCCCACCTCTTCCCCATCCCTTCTTGTGTTCACAGGAGTGTTTACTGAGGCTATCTGTAAACCCCTTGGTGAGTTAGAGGAACAGAGTTCTTCTTGGTGGTGCAACCTTTCCTCACTTTCAGCTCAACATGGCAAATAAGACATGGGTCTTTTTCATTTATATTTAAAAAATTTTTATTTATTTGAGAGGTAGAATTACAGAGGGAGGGACAGAGAGAAAGGTCCTCCATTCTCTGATTCATTCCCCAAATGGCCACATCATCAGAAGCTAAGCTGATGTGAAGCGAGGAGTTTCTTCCGGATCTCCCACATGGGTGCTGGAGCCCAAGCACTTGGGCCATCTTCTACTGCTTTCCCAGGACATTAGCAGAGAGATGGGTTGGAAAAGGATCAGCGGGATATGAACCAGCGCTACAGAAGGAAGATTAGCCTACCACATCACAGCACTGGTCCCTATCATTTATATTTTAAAACTCAACTTCATGTAAACATTCAAGAAGGAGATACAAAAGCAGAAAGAGGACAACAACAAAAATCTAGCACTCGGACATCATTAAGGTAAAACATACAAATACAATATCCAAAAAGTATCTTTGTAAGTATGTAGTATAGATCATTAATGGCAATTATTGATGCAATGGACTGAATTTTTCCCTGCCCTCCCAATGCATATGTTCACGCCTAACCCTAAATGTGTCTGGACATAAGGTCTTTAGGAGGTTATGAGAGTGATAGGTCTATGTCCTTATAAAGAGGAAGATATTTCTCTGTGTACTATGTGAGCATATAACAGAAGGTGACCACCACAGTCTGTCAATACTGCATCTCTGTCCTTGGATTTCACAGCCTCCAGAACTATGATAAAATAGATTTCTGTTGTTTAAGCCATCTGGCCTACGTAACTTGTAGTTATGTCCTATATTAACACAATATAAATCAAATTTTCAATTCTGTAAATAGCTCAGCAAGATAGATATAGATCATTAAAGTCAACAGAATAAAGGAATATAAGCTCTAGATTGTCATAAATAACAAAAATATTGTCCAATAAGGAAATTAAATTTTAAATTTTTCATAAATATAAAGAGAGATGATTTCCTGTATTTCATACATATGTTTGTTTTTAAGGTGATAACCATACTTTCCATGCCCTCAAACCCCTTCCTTTCCTTTTGTTCCCTTTCATTTTTGCAAATATGTAATTTCAATCCCCTCTATAACAGGTTTGACTCACCACTAACCATAATATTAACAAGTAAAAAGTAGAAAGACCAGTTCCACAGGAATATAAATAAGTGCTAAAACTGACAATCATAAGATGTCCACTTCATTCATATTTTTTGTATTCTGTATTAACTGCCATATATCAGAGGAAACATGATATTTCTACTTTGAGGACTGGCTTATTTCACTCAGGGTAATTGTTTCCAGTTGAATATATTTTGCTACAAAAGATAGGATTTCATTCTTTGAATGGCTGAGTAATATTCTATATACAACACACATACACACACACACATTTTCTTTATCCAGTCATCAGTTGATAGATATCTGGATTGATGCCCTATCTTAACTATTGTTAACTTAGCTGCAATAAATAGGGGATACATATAATTCATCTGTTGATTTCATTTCATTTGTGTAAATTCTCAGGAGTGGGACATCCAGGTCATATGCTAGATATTTTCAGGTTTCTGAGCAATCTACCTACCATCTTCTATAATGTTTGTACCAGTTTACAGTTCAACAACAGTGTATTAAGGTATCTTTTTCCCCATATCCTCACCAGCTTTTATGGTTTTCTGATTTTTGGATGACAGCTATTCTAACTGGGGTGAAGTGCATCCTCATTGTGGTTTTGATCTGCATGTCCCTGTTGGCTAGTGATTCTGAGCATTTTTTCATGTGTCTGTTGCCATTTGATATTCATCCTTTGAAAAATGCCTGTTCATACCATTTGGCCATTTCTCTTAACTGGGTTGTTCCTTTTGTTAAGCTTCTTGAGTTCTTTGTAGATTCTGGATATTCCTTTGCAAATATTTTCTCTCATTCCATAGGTTGCTTCTTTACTTTGCTGAATATTTGCTTTGCAATGCAGAAGCTTCACAGCTTGATGAAATCTCATTTGTATATTTTTTGCTTTTATTGCCTGTGCTTCTGGAGTCTTTTCTAATGCCAATGTCTTACAAAGTTTCCCTAATGTCTTCCTGTAGTAATTTGATGGTATCAGGATATAGATTCAGATCTTACATATTTTTGTATAAAGGTACAGATTCAATTTTCCCATATTTGAATACTGTCCTTTCTCAAGGGATTGATTTGAGTTTGTTTTTTAAAGATGAGATGGTTATAGATGTGTCAATTAGCTTCTAGGGTTTCTGTTTTGTTCAATTGCTACTTGTTTATTTCTGTGCTAGGATGAGGCTATTTTGATTATAACACCTTGTTACATGTCTTGAAATCTGGTATTGTGATGTCGCTGGCTTTGTTTTTGCTGTTAATCATAGCTTTAGCTACTCAGGGTCTCTTGTGTTTTCACATGAATTTTAGCATAGTTTTCTAGACCTGAGAAGAATGTCATTTGTTTTTGATTGGGATCACATTAATCTGTGAATTAGACTGACAGCCAATTTCTCATCAGAAACCCTTTAGGTTAAGAGACAATGAAGAGACATAGCCCAAGTCCTAAAAGAAAAAATACTATCAACCCAAAATAGTGTACTCAGCAGAATTCTCCCTTATAAATTGAGGTAAGATTAAGACTTCCCAAATACTAGAAAGAACTTGTCACCACTTATACAGCAGTACAAATAATGCTTAAGGATGTGCTATATACAGAAACAGCAAATTATAGTTATCATTAGGAAAGAATGTGAAGAAGCAAAATCTCCTAGTCAAAGAAAATCCAAAGCAAAGAATATGAATATTTACACAAAAATGACAGGACCAAGTCATTACTTATCAATAGTAACCTTGAATGTAAACAACCTTAATTCTCCAAATAAAAGATACATACTGGCTAGATGGATAAAAGACCCATCTCTTTGCTGCCTATAAGAAACAACTCACCAATAAGAATATGCATAGACTGAAAGTGAAAGGATGGTAAAAAAATATTTCATGATAACCAAAAGCAAAAATAAGGGGTAGCCATCCTGATATCAGACAAAAAAGACTTAACAAAAAACTGGTAAAAAAAAAATAAGGGGGGGCATTATGTAAATATTAAGGGATCAATTCAAAAGAGAGATTGAACTATAATAAATGTATGTTCACCCAATGCCAGGCCACCTGGTTAATAAAAACAAATGGTAATTGTTCTAAACAGAGACATATACTGCAACAAAATAATAATGGGATACATAAAAACCCCACTTTCTTTTATTTATTTATTTTATTTATTCAAAAGAAAGAGTTACAGGGAGAAGTGGGGGGAGAAAGGGAGGGAGGGAAGGGAGAAAAGAGAGAGAGAGAATGAGAATGTCTTACAGCCACTGGTTCACTCGCCACAATGGCCAGAGGGGAAGCAATCCAAAGCCAGGAGCCAGGAGCTTCTTCTGGGTCTCTCAAGTGGGTGCCAGGTCCCAAGAACTTGAGCCATCTTGTACTGCTTTCCCAGGCCACAGAAGAGAGCTGGAACCGAAGTGGAGCAGCCAGTACTTGAATCAGCACCCATATGGGACGCCAGCACTGCAGGCTGGGGCTTTCACCCACTGCAACAAAGCGCTGGCCCTCCCACTTTCATTAATGGACAGATCAACTAGACAGAAAATCAAAGAAACAACAGAGCTAATCTACACTATGGGCCAAAAGGACCTAACTCAATCTATAGAACAGTTCAATCCATAGCTACAGAATACACATCCTTTTCATCAGTGCATGGAACTTCTTCTAGGATAGTCCATATGCTAGGCAATAAAGCAAATTTCAACAAATTCAAGACAGTAGAAATCATACCATGTATCTGTTCTGACCAGAGTGCAATGAAGCTAGAAATTAACAACCCTTCAGAACTCTAGGAAAAAGGCAAACACAGGGGGACTGAACAATATACTCCTGAATTAACAGTGGGTCATATAAGAAATCAAGAGACATCAAAAATTCCCAAAAGTGAATGAAGATGACAACATATTAAAAATTATGGGGTAAAGAAAGTGTTAAGAAAGTTTATAGCCATTAGTGTCTACATCAAGAAATTGGAAAAGCATCAAATAAATGAGCCACTGATACATCTCAAGGGCCTAGAATAATAAGAACAAATCAAACTAAAAATTAATAGGAGGAAAAAATTAAAATTGAAACCAAAAATACAAAAGACCAGTGAATTGAAGATCTGGTTTTTGAAAATATAAAACTGATACGCTATTGGCCCAACTAACAAAGAAAAGGCACTCAGAGAAGACATCAATAAAACCAGAGATGAAAAAGAAAATGAAACAAAAGATACCACAGAAATAAAAAAAAGGAATCAGCAGGAATTACTACTAATAGTTATATGCCAACAAATTGGAGAATCTAGAAGAAAAGTATAGACTTCTAGACCCCCACAATCAACCAAAATTGAGTCATGAAAATAGAGAAAGCCTAAACAGACCAATAACCAAGATGGAGATTGAATTAGTAATAAAGAATATTCTAAAAAAGGAAAGCCCAGGACCACATGGCTTCACTAACGAACAGAACCAAATTTTTATAGCAGAACTAATTACAATTCTTCACAATCTATTCAAAATATTTGAAAGTGAGGGAATTCTCCCAAACTCCTTCTATGAGGACAGTATCATGCTAATTTTGAAATCAGAGAGAGATACTAAGAGAACTATAGACCAGTATCTCTGATGAACGTAAATGCAAAAAAAAATCCTTTACAAAATACCAGCTAATTGAATCCAACAACACAACAGAAAAATTATTCACCTGGACCAAGTGAGATTTACCTGGTATGCAGGAATGGTTCAGCATTCACAAATCAATAAATGGGATAGATCACATTAACAAACTGAAGGATAAAAACCATACAGTTATCAAAAAATGCAGAGAGGCATATAATAAAACACAACATCTTTTCGTGATAAAAAAAAAATTTAAGCAAAATGGGTATAGAAGGAACATTCCTTAACACAATCAAAATAATACATGACAAACCCACAGCCTGTATCTTATCGAATACAAAAAAGTTGGAAGCATCCCTCTAAGATCTGGAACCAGACAAGGATGCCCACTCTCACCATTGCTATTCAGTACAGTCCTGGAAGTTCTAGCCAGAGCCATTAGGCAAGCAAAACAAATAAAAGGGATACAAATTGGAAAGAAGGAAGTCAAATTATCCCTATTTACAGATGACATGATACTGCATATAGGGGAACCAAAGACTCCACTCAGAGACTACTGGAACTCATAAGAGTTTGGTAAAGTGTCAGGATATAAAATTAACACACAAAAATCAGTGTTTTTTGAATACACAGAAAATGCCATGGCTGAGAAACAACTTTTAAGATCAGCCACATTCATAAGTGCTACAGAAAAACTTAAATACCTTGGAATAAATTTAACCAAGCATGTGAAAGATCTCTACAATGAAAATCACAAAACATTAAAGTAATAAAAGACCCCAAAAATGGAAAAACCTTCCCTGTTCATGGACTGAAAGAATTAATATTAAAATTATGATGGCTTTCCATATGCATCCCTGATATAGGCCTTGTCTTACATTTTTCATATTCTAAATGACCATAATTTCTACATATTTCCCCTAACATCTTCAAACATACGCTGTAGAGAAACTAATGAATATGTGTTGCTAGTAACATATGGTATTACACAAAATGCTTTCTAAAAAATTCTCTATGTAATGGTTTATCATAACTACATGAAAGAAACATATTCATCAGTATTATTTGTGCAGTTTTGCTCTGGTCTTATCATATGCAGCAAAATTTTAATGCAGACAGGTCCTCAAAACCAGGTTGTGCACTGCTAATTGGTTTATTCATTCTCTCATTCAAGAAGCATTTATCAACGTTGACCTTTTTTAAAAATATTTATTTATTTGAAAGAGTTACACAAAGAGAAGGAGAGGGAGGGAAGGAGAGAGGGAGGGAAGGAGAGAGGGAGGGAAAGGAGAGAGGTCTTCTATCAGCTGGATCACTCCCCAGTTGTCTGCAGTGGCTGGAGCTGCACTTATCCAATGCCAGGAGCCAGGAGCCAGGAGCCTCTTCTGGGGTCTTCCACATGGGTGCAGGGGCCCAAGAACTTGGGCCATCTTCTACTGCTTTCTCATAAAAGCTGGATCAGAAGCAGAGCATCCAGGATTCGAACCAGCAAAGGACTGACCTTTACATCAGGTACTAAATCAATCATATTAAGATGCGAGTAAATATAATCTAAATCCTTTCCAAACTCCCAGTACAGGAGTGATAGACAAACAACTTCAAATTCAGATTCATTGTCCAAACCATACTATGACGGAGTTAACAGTAGTCAAATAGGTTCCCATCTCAGGGTCAAGAATAGTTACAGAATCTTACCCAAAAAAAACATAGTATTTATTTTGCAATAGACTTAATAGGCAGAAACAATCCAATCAAATGAAGTAGCACATCCAAATATATGGGATCATGAATAGGTGTTTGGGATTTTCAGTACAATATGGGCTTCAGAAGTCATGAGTGGGTGGGTGGCAAGAAGGGAGACTTAGAAGGGAGGTAGAGTCAGATCATGGATGTTATGTTCAAGAAATCCAGATTGCTTCCTGAAGGGAGTGATCCAACTGGATCTGTGATTTAAAAAACAGAATCTGTGGAAACATCAAGAATGATGTGACTGTGCAAAAAAGTTCAATGCAGTTTGGTATTAAATGATGTCATCATTATGAAAAAACTAAACAAGGGTTTCAAATTTTGTTGCACTAACATCAACTTACCTTCTAAATCAATTTTTCCATGAATTCATAAATACTCTCAAATATGCCACTTTCCTAATGTGAAAACAAGCAACAGAGTCCTGAAGGTGACTTTAGTTAACGACTGTGGCACATGCTATTTATTGGCTATGCAATATATATTATTCCTGTCATGACTAATTGGCAGAACTACATCTTGCTTGGGGTAGCAATGTGACAAATTAAATTTCATCTCTCTCAAAGGTGCATTTGCAGTTAAATCCACATGACTATTAGCTCTACCCAAAAAAGGATGCAAAGGAAAGACTATTGGTAGGAATTTCTATATAAGCTATTACTTTCTTGATTTAAAGGGGGAGTTAGAGGTAATGTTTATCTTTCTGTTCAACCTCACCTCCTTCCTTCTGCCTAAAAATCAAAGTGATACCTATAGGTGGAGCAACCATGTTCCCTTCAATTGCAAGACCAAGTCAATGTGTGAAAAATATTTGGGGGCTGGCACTGTGGTGTAGCATGTCAAGCTGCTGCCTTTGGTACCAACACACCTTATGGGTAGCAGTTTGAATCCTGGCTGCTCTACTTCTGATCCAGCTCCCTCCTAATGTTCTAGGGAAAGCATTTGAATACGGCCCAAGCACTTGGGCCCTGCACCTATATGGGAAACCTGTAAGAAGCTGCTGGTTCCTGGCTTTAACCTAGCTATTCAAACCATTTGGGGAGTGAACCAGCAGAAGGAATCACACTCTCTCTTGCCTTCTTTCTCAGTAACATTGCCTTTCAAATAAAATAAAATATAAAAAATAGGAAGGACAATATATTCGGGTTTCTATTACATGTAACCCTAAGTAATCTGAGCTGACTAGCAACACAGAAAATTTTGCAAGTAAGCATATGGTTAAAAAAAAGTCCAAATTTAAATAATGAAAAAATTTAAGCAACAAACAGGTACAGAAAACAATCTGGTCAAGACAGAGATCAAACCAGAAAAGGTTCATCAACTTTTTATTGCAGTTTAATCTCTAAAACCTGAATCTTTCTCTTGATTGGTCTCATAAAATCATAACCTAGGGGCCAGTGTTGTGGCACAGGTTAAGCCACCACCTGTAACCCTGGCATGCCACATTGGAGCAATGGTTAAAGTTCTGGCTGTTCCAATTTCTAAATTTCTCCTTGCTGATGCACCTGGGAAAGCAGCAGAGGTTGCTCCAAGTATCTGGAAACCTGTCACCCATGTGGAAGACCCTTGTGGAGTTCCAGTCTCCTGCCATTGGCCTGGCCGAGCCTTTGCAGCTATTTAGGGAGTGAAACAGGGTATGGGAGATCTTTCTCTTTTTCTCTCCTGCTCTGTTACTCTTTCAAATAAATAAATCTTTCCAAAAAAACCCACATACTAATTCTACCATTTTGTTATTTTTCTTCACCTTCTTTTTAAAAAAATTTGTTCTAATCTCTACAGGGCTGGGAGTTATGGGTGACCTCCATTATAACTGGAAAACACTAGCAAATAAATAACCAGTGTTTAGAGGGTTCCCATGGCACTGTAAGCAAGCATTTTCCCCTTCAACCACTTGCCAAAAGGACACCTATCCAAGCAAGTTACATCAAAACATCTTGCACTATGACTAATTAGTTTTGATACAAGGACTATTCAGGGCCATATTCACCAATTTGTTTTCAACGAAAGCAAAAATATGATTAAATATAAGTATACCCTACTTCTAAAGAAAAATAATTCCCACCAATTCACAGATTACATGTGAAAATGTGCCAGAAATACAAAATGAAATTTTGGAACCCAAACACAGTAAATAGGTACCTCTTCTCTTCCAGTCAACATGTGTAGCTCTCACTGGCATTTCTGAGATCCTTGTCATAAATGGAGACTAGCATGTGATTCTAAGTCTTTTGGTTTCCCTGCACACAACAGGAACTGTTCTGATTATATGTGGGCTAATGCTGACACATTGTGTTGTTCCAACTAAGTAATTCCAAACATTCACTTTTGAAGCTGACCTACATTACCACTCTGGCTGCCAGATGTTCTTGTGAAGAACAGTCTCCTCTGTAGTGTCGTGAACTTTGATTAAAGTAGATGAAGGGCAATATATTTACTCCATCACCCTTATGCAGAACAGAACTCTGGCTATTGATTACAGTGAGCCTCCACTTGGAAGGAATAAACACTGATACATGAGAAGTTCTGAAAGTTCAGTTGAGCAAACATGTAATACACATCTTAGCTGACTAATTTTAACTAATGGTCTATCAGCCTGACCTAAAAGGACAAATTCTTCATGACATTACCTACTTTTATTATGCTCCAAGAAGTCAGTAAAATCAATTCCAAGAAGTTGGCTTTCTCTGAGGCCAGGATGACAAATAATTAAAGAGCCATTTCTATATAATACTGTAAGAGATCAAAGTTTATGCATAACATGCTTTACCTCTACCCAGGGGCATGCTAGTGTGATTGATCCCAGATGCTACAGAAAGGGAAGGCAAAAAATCAAACCACACAAGTTTAAACATCTTTTTATTTATACCTGTAGAATCAACTCAAGAGACAGAAAGCACACTGAAAAACTAAGATTTACTATGAATACTGTTAGTCAAGATTTATCATAGCTCAACTGATTGAATGATTAACCAGGAAAAGCTTCAAGTGGAATTAGGACAATAGAGTTTTCACAGATGTTTTCAAAGAACAGGGAAAGAAAGAGAAGTGATAATTTTTGCTCTAATATTATGCAATCTCAAACTATCTCACCCCAGAATCCTCTCAAGTCAGAAAGCTGACTTCTTAACAATATATTTACTTATTTGAAAGACTGACAGGCGAAGAAATAGAGATCTTTCATACCCTAGTTCACTCCTCAAATAACCACAGCTGCCCAGGATGGGCTAGGCCCAAGCCAGGAGTCCAAAACTAATTCCAGTTCACCTATATGGATGGCAGGGGCCCAGGAATTTAAACCATCTTCCACTGCTATCCCAGGTGCATTAGCAGGGAGCTGGATTGTAGAATTAGCAGCTGGGACTCAAATTAGCACTCCAATATGGTATGCTGGCGTCACAAGCAGCAGCTTAAACCACTGTTCCACAATGCTGACACCAGAAAGATGTCACATTAACGTAGATGTGAAGATGTAGTAGATAACATGAGATGTTCCTGCAGTACATACAAGGTTTTCAGTGCACTCATTCTAGGTTCTATGTTTGATGGGTAAGAAATGCAAAGCTGATGGAGTAGAATCAACTTGTAGTTCTTTTTTTTTTAACTTTTATTTAATGAATATAAATTTCCAAAGTACGATTTATGGATTACAATGGCTTCCCCCACATACTGTCACTCCCACCCACTACCCTCCCCTTTCCCACTCCCTCTCCCCTTCCATTCACATCAAGATTCATTTTCGATTATCTTAATATACAGAAGATCAGCTTAGTATACATCAAGTATGGATTTCAACAGTTTGCTCCCACACAGAAACATAAAGTGAAAAATAATAGATGATTTTTTTAAAATGATGATGAAATCAGATCAGACCTATTGTCATGTTTAATCCCAGTGAGAGTCAAGTTGGGAGTTGACAATTTCTTTTCTTTCTTTTTTTTTTTTTTTTACAGAGGATCAGTTTAGTATACATTAGGTAAAGATTTCAACAGTTTGCACCCCCATAAAAACACAAAGTGAAATATATTGTTTGAGTACTTGTTATAGCATTAAATCTCAATACACAGCACATTAAGGACAGAGATCCTACATGAGGAGTAAGTGCACAGTGACTCCTGTTGTTGACTTTACCAATTGACACTCCTGTCTATGGCATCAGTAGTCTCCCTATGCTCCGATCATGAGTTTCCAAGGCTATGGAAGCCCTCTGAGTTCTCCGATTCTTATCTTGTTTAGACAAGCTCATAGTCAAAGTGGAGGTTCTCTCCTCCCTTCAGAGAAAGGTACCTCCTTCTTTGAAGACCTGTTCTTTCCACTGGGATCTCACTCGCAGAGATCTTTTGCCAGAGTGTCTTGGCTTTCCATGCCTGAAATACTCTCATGGGCTTTTCAGCCAGATCCGAATGCCTTTAGGGCTGAGAATCAACTTGTAGTTCTAAAATTTCATTGCAGGCACATCCAACAGTTTCAACTCAAGTATTCAAATGTAACTGATAATACATATCCAGAACATATACTGATCAAATTGAGAGGTAGAATCCAAGATCACAAAAGACTAACAGCATAATTGATTAGCAATATCTTCCTTGGATAAGAATGGTAAGATATTTGTCATTTATGTGATGCTACCTATGGTGGTGGTTCTTACTATCAATCATAATTTAATTATAAAAATCACAGTTCCTTTTTCTCTTTCGTGAAGCTGCTTAAAATAAATTTACAGAGAATTCAAGAAATCCAGACATTTTTAACTATTTACTCTATCACAAGTGCCAGAGCTGTTTTTACATATGCTATTTTTCAAATCAACAGATTTGCCTGTAACTCTGACAATTAGCTGCGGCACCTTTTCTCCACCTACTACCCTACTACTTGAAGTAGAAACAAAAGTTTATCAATTAATTAGGACATAAAGACCTGAAATTTATGAAAATGAAGGAGAACATGTATTAAGGATATACAAATGCTCTCCAAATTACAAAAGGGTTATATCCCAATTAATACTCATAAATTGAAAATATCTTTAAACCAAAACTTCATTTAATACACCTAAACTTACTAAACATCATAGCTTAGCAACACAGTACATGGTGAAATTTCTTCTGTTCTTTCTTGAAATTACTAAGAAAACTAGGAATATGGCTCACTGTACCTGCCTAGCCAAGGAAAGAGTTATCACATTGAATATCAGTAACCCATGGAAAAAAATCAAAACACAAAGATCAAGTCATAATGCTTTCACCATGAAAGTCAAAAACTTTTAAGATGAACCTTAAGCTGGAGACCATCTGTCCTTCAAATCAGAATCAACCAATTCATTAAATGTTGAGTTAACTTATTTTTACCATTATCTAAGTCAGAGACAGAACTAGCAATAAGTTGTATACACAAAGGCTTATTATTAATTTCACAGTATTTATTGTGTGATGTCTTCTGTGTCAAACCCTATTCTAAGTATTATACAAAGATAGGGCAGCTATTGTGGGTACACTTTAAAATTCACATGACCTGGTCTCTGTCTTCAAAAAGCTATGATTTAATAGAAAAGACTATTCAACAGATTGATCATATAAAACAGTTCAAACGGACACAAAACAATTTCACCAGCGGAAATTCTTAAGTTTCAGCAACTGTTTCTGAAGTTAAAGACACAGCAGTCACACCCCAACTCGTGCATGGAAATAAACAAAAAAGCCAATCAAGGATGAGATTATCCTAAAGCCTTCACAGTCATTTATTCCTCACAGGAGGGGACCCAAAAGGACACTGAACATCTCACAGAAAACACAAGATCCACAAATGGAGCTTGGAGTTTATCTGAAGCGTTCATCCTCCAGTTTGCTGTCATGACCCTGTCTGTTGCTCTGGGCAGCCGACACCAAGGCTTGATCATCAGCTTAACAAACAAGAGAACACGGAGCTGTCACCAGGATCTTCTGATTGATGACCATGAGTGGGAAATACGAAAATAACAGGAGTGAGCCAAAAGCATAAACCCAGGGGAAGGAACAATTCATTAATTCAACAAATTATTGATATCAACTGTATGCAAGTCTGTTTACAAGGAACAACAATGAATACAAGTTGGCATGGTTACAACCTCTGTCCTCAATCCCAAAAATCTCAGGTTTAATTATGGTGAAAACAACTTGTAAGAAAAATGAATGAAATGAATTTGAGCTTCTTCCTTACCACTTTTGCTTTCTTTCCTTTCATAGGTCTGCTGCAGGGCAGTGCATAGAATAGGAAGAGCAAGCAAAGACTCAAGGCAGGTACTCACAGGATCTTGAGGAATTGAGAAACGGGCAGGGAGGCAGCCAAGCAGAAGGCGGATCCATCTTTCTCCATCAGATGGAGCATATCTGCTGCCATGTCAAGAAAACTGACACATGCAGTACATACATGCAGATGGCAGGAGTTGTTGGGAAATTGGCTGTAATTCAACAAAGTAAATCACTGCCGATAATGAGAACCAGGTTATGGATCTACTGGTGAAGAATGTACTTATACACAAGGATAAAAAGAATGTCTATAAAGAACTGTAGTGCTACCTAGAAATTAGGGTGACATAATCTATCCAATTGTCTATTCAAGTATTTGTAGAAATAGTGTGTGCACACACACAGGCACCTACATGCCTACATTTCCCAGCTTTCTACACTGACAGGGTGGAGAAGTAATGGCTTCTCATCAACAATGAGTAACACATCGAGAGCCCACAAATCCTGATTCCAAGATTGAGGCAAGGAAAAAAGGCAAGGCGGGAGAAGTGGGCACTGTGTCACAGTGCATTAAGCCACCACGTGGGAGACCCACATCCTGTACTGGAGTGCCAGTTCAAGTCTTGGCTACTGTGCTTCTTATTCTATGCTGTGCTAATGCACCTCTGTAGCAGCTAATGACTCAAGTACTTGAGTTCATGACTCCCAAGGAAAGACATGGATGGAGCTCCTGGATCTAAGTTTCAGCCTCGTTCCTTTTCTATACATTGAAAATTATTTCAAAATAAATTATTCAACTTTTAAAATAAGTAAATAGGATAAGGACCATTACAAAGAGGTTTATCCAGAATACATCTGATAGGCCACAAACTCAGATAATTTAACTTTCTTCACTTTTTGCTTCACTAAATTTCTAACTCAAACTTTACAATCTCCCAAGAATCAAACAAACAATATATTTCCATTAAGTGATTTCCCACACACCTATTTTCAGCGGGCTGCATCTAAGATCTGAACGCTAATGATATTCAAGATATTGGGAAAAGAGAATAAGGAAATACAGCCTTGCTGAGATCCATGGACTCCAACCCACCCCACATCAGCATTTCATTCAGATCCCTGAGGACACATGTGTCATTGTTTATCCTCACAGCTCCTTCAGGGTTGCACTCCACCCACCTGAGACATGACATGCTACGTTACTAAAGCCTACCGTCAAGAAACTCAACAACCAGTGGAAAATTGGAAGTGTTTCCTGAATTAACTAAATGAAATGAACTTTCTACCATCTTTGGGGATTTTGGACACAAATTTTAAAAACTAGAATATAGAAAAACTAGAATAAGGAAAATAATTTTCCCACACATTTGAGTTTTTGATGTGACAGAAAATTAGGGGAGAGGGATGGCACTTCTAAATGGCTTTTAAATTTCAAAATCCTAGGTACTTGGGAGAACAATGAGGAAGCTTATATTAAAACATTAAATTTTAGCCGGCGCCGTGGCTCAATAGGCTAATCCTCCACCTTGCGGCGCCGGCACACCGGGTTCTAGTCCCGGTTGGGGCGCCGGATTCTGTCCCGGTTGCCCCTCTTCCAGGCCAGCTCTCTGCTATGGCCAGGGAGTGCAGTGGAGGATGGCCCAGGTGCTTGGGCCCTGCACCCCATGGGAGACCAGGAAAAGCACCTGGCTCCTGGCTCCTGCCAGGATCAGCGCGGTGCGCCGGCTGCAGCGGCGGCCATTGGAGGGTGAACCAGCGGCAAAGGAAGACCTTTCTCTCTCTGTCTCTCTCTCTCACTGTCCACTCTGCCTGTCAAAAAAAAAAAAAAAAAAAAACAAAAAACATTAAATTTTACTTTAATGTTATATATTAAATTTAAAAGCATAAAGCTCATATTAAAATATTTTAGGGAAAAATGTAACAAATGAGGGTAATACTCCATCTCCTCACCTCACTCAAAAGACAAGAAAAGGATTCTTTAGGCTGAGGATTAACTAAAAGAGAAAAAACAATAGAAAATACAAAGGCCCTGCACTCTGTTTCATGAGCTAATCTAAAGAGTTAAGAAAAGACCAGATGTGTCTATGGATTCTAAGTCACGATTCCCCACCAGTCTTGGGGAGATGACAAAACCCAAAAAGGTAGATTACGTAGTATGCCTAGGATCACACCTCGGCTGTATGCTGAATTTACTGGGGAACTGTATTACAACTGCAGTCCTCAACTACAGCAGGGTTCATTTTCACACTTAGCAGATGATAGAATCACCTAGAAAACTTGTTTTTAAAAACAAAAATAGATTTATTGGTACTGTACTCAACAGTTCCTAGTAAGGGCCATCATTGTGGCACAGTTGGTAAAGCCACTGCCTGTAATGCAGCATCCAACATGGGTGCCAGCTCAAGTCCCGGCAGCTCCACTTCCAATCCAGCTCCCTGCTAATGCACCTGGGAAAGCTGCTCCTGGACCACACTTTGAGAGGTACTGCCTAGGTATTGGCAGCTTTCAAAATACTAAAGTGATTCTTCTATCCATCCAGGTTTAGAACTAAAGTGCAAAGCAGATGGAGCTTATGAGATTTCCCAAGATACTCTTATTTTTCACATGGAAGAAGCAAACACTACCCCCTTCGTAGGCCAACAAGTTGCTCAGCTGTGGTGGAGCAATCCCCTGACTCTTACGCCATGTACAAAGAAACATTCATCAGCATGAAAGATCAAGTCAATAACTGATCAAGAACTACATTGGGAAGGTGGTAGAAGAGGAGGAGGGTAATATTTTAGCACAATGGATTAAACCTCCACCTGTGGCACATCACTCTTCAGAGTGCAAGTTCACAAGCTCCAGCTGTCCTATTTCTGATCCAGCTTCCTGCTAATGCACCAGAGAGAGCAGCAGCAAATATCCCAAGTACATGGGCCCATGCCACCCATGCGGGAGACCAGAATGGAATTATTTGCTCCTGATTTCACCCTCTCCCAGCCCCATGCACTGCAGGGATTTGGCAAGTAAATGCATGGATAGAAAATCTCTTTCACTCTGTCTCTCCCTGTCACTCTGCCTTTCAAAGAATTTTTTAAATCTATATTTAAAAAAAAAAAAAACTAGATGGGAAGATGGCTTAAGAGAGGTGACCTGTCCTTGGTTCCACCACAGATTAGCACCATGGTCACAAAGCCATGAGTGCATTTTGATGATAGCGACTGAGAGCTCTGGAACTCAGCAAGGGAGAGATAGGAGCCCTAAACAGCGTGGAGACTCAAAACAGCAGCACAGAAAGAGGGACAAAGGATGCTGTAGAAAAACACCTGCACATCCTGATCATCAGGATTAGCAGTCCTAACCACAGAATTCCACAGTCTTCACAGGATTTCGTTACACTTTAGGGAGCTACTGAGAATCTGCACTACTGCTCTTCTCCAGAGAAGGTATTTCAGATAGGGTCCACAGCTCTGAGAACCCGGGCTGTTACAGTACAGTGCCATCTTCTAGACTACAGTGCCACTGCTAGACTTCCATCCTGATTTTTTTGACTAGTAGGTGGCCCCATTATCAGACCTACCACCACAAGGCCGATGGCAGTGGCACTATCTTGTGTCACTAGAATAGTGAAAGCTGTTCTTCCACCTGAAGCCTTCACATCATCAGCATTCACTCAGAAGACCTAGAACAGTCACCTGCAGTCACTGCAGCTGTGCAAGCATGGCTGCTGCTTCTATAATAACTGCCATCATTGATGTTTGCATTCTGGGACCTGAGGACAGACCCTTACACATGTTGCTGGTCTAAGACCATGGCTATCACCACCATGAGACCTGACAATGCTAATACTCACCTTAGAGGCTTGAGTGACTATCTCCTCAACCTGCAGGTCTGAAACCATGGCTACAGCTGCCAGAGACATCGTGTCATTAACACTCAGAGACCTGAGGATGTACTCCTTTGGAATCTAAGTCACACTGCTGCCTCTACAAATGCTATCACTCTAGTCTACTGAAGCACTTTCAGACACTGCTGACATTGATTACACCTAACGAGATCACATGGAGGCAACACCACCTATCCTAATAGCAAATCTAAATCACTGAACATCCTATCTAAATGAAAAATCTTCCTATGATGCCCACTCTGTAAAATCAGAAAATGTGAGTGTTCTAACAGATATTCATAAATCAACAAAGGGATACAACAAACATGAAAAGCAAGTTAACATGACACTTTCAATAATTCTCAATGCAATCAGTTTCAAACAGACTCTGTTTTGAAGGAAATCTATGACTTTCCTGAAGAGGAATTCAAAAATAATGATCCTAAGGAAACTCAGATTCAAGAGAATACCAATTGACATTTCAATGAAATAAGGAGAATAATCCATGATACAAATGAGGAATTCAACAAAGATGAAAAACAAAAAAATAAACAGAGGTTTTGGAACTGATAAAATCAATCAATGAAATAAGAAATAAGACTGAAAACTTCAATGACAGATTAGACCTAACAGAAGGATTTCTGAGATAACCTGATTAGACAAAAGAAAGGAATAAAGAATTAAAAGGAATGAATAGAAGCCCATGAGACTTATGAGACACCATTAAGTAAACAAGTATTTGCATTATGGGATTCCAGAAGAAGAGATAAGGTATTGAAACCTATTTAGCTATTAATGAAATACTAGTTGAAAACTTCCCAGATATTGAAAGAGATACAGACATGCAAATCCAGGAACTCCAAAAGAACTCAGGTAGACTCAGCCAAAAAATATCTTCACCAAAGCAGTTTAAAGTCAAACTGTCAAAACTCAAAGACTAACAGAAAAATCTAAAAAGCATTGAAGGTGTTACGTCACATACTCTACAAAATAATATTTTTTAGAGTAACAGATGCTTCAAAAGAAACCTTACAGGTTAGAAGTGAATGGGATGATATATTCAAAACCCTTTAGAAAAAAACAAACCTACCAACCAAGAATACTGTGTCTACCAAAGATATATTTCAGGAATGAAGAAAAATAGTTATTCAAAGAGACAAAATCTATGGGATTTGTCACCATTAGATTCATTTTAGACAGAACATTTAGGAAGTTTTGTATCTAAAATCAACAGGACAATACCTGCAATCATGAAGAAACATAAAAGAACAAAACTCGCTGATAAAGGCAGAAAAAAGATTCAAAGTTAATACTACAGAAAACTACCAAACCACACAGATAAGCAATAAAGGAGACAAAAAATAAAAAGGACAACACAAAACAAAAAGAAAACAAGAAAATGGCACAGATAAGTTGTACTCATCAATAACCTTAAACGTAAACAGATTAAATTTTACAATCAAAACATATAGACAAGCTAAATAGGTAAAAAATTAGGGCCAACTAACTATAAGCAACATACAGGAAACTTACCTCACTGGAAGATATATACAAAGACTTACAGTGAAGGGTTGGAAAAAGATATTCTTTACAAGCAGAAGTCAAAAACAAGCAGGGTTAATTATAAATGTAGCAGATAAAATTGACTATAGCCAAAAACTATATAAAGAAACGAGGAAGATAATTATTTATAAAATGTTCGGTTCAGCAAGATTTTACAATTGTAAATATTTATGCATCCAACACCAAAAGACACAAATATATAAAGCAAATATTGTTAAATATAAAACAAGAAATAAGCTGTAATAACATAATAGCCAAGGACTTGAACATTCAACTTTCATCAAGGCAGTAAATCAACAAAGAAATGCCATCACTGAACTATACTGCAGAGCATATGGACCTAAAACATATTTATAGAATGCTTCATCCAACAGCTACAGAATACTCATTCTTCCCATTGGCACATGGAATATTTTCCAGATAAACCTTATGTTAGGTCACAAATCAATTCTTGTTAAATTTTGAAAAACTGAAATCATAATCACGCATCATTTCTGAACACAGTAAAATAAAACTTGAAATCAACAAAAACAATGAAATATATACCAATACAAAGGAACTCCAGAAAGTTTGTGGACATACACATTATCTTTTAATTCCACTTTTCCATTAATGGTTGAAAGTTACAAAAAGCCCCCATTCACTGAATGACGCCCCCACTGTGTCTGTAACAGCCATAGGTGTGCTATGGAAGCCAGGGACTCAGTGTGAGCGTCCCGTGGGGATGAAACCACACAAGAGCTAGAACAGGCAAAGCAATTTTCACAGAAAAACAAAAAGCATCACAAAACACACTGTCTATAGACTTTGAAACATACTACTAAATAAACAGCCTAATATTAGCATTAAAAAACACATAGGCTAATGGAACTGAATGAACGACACAAAATAAACTCATGTACATAGAGCCAACTGACTTTTGACATGGGTACCAAGAACACACGATGGAGAAAAGATAGTTTGCTTAATAAATGATGCTGGAAAAACTGAGCATCATATGCAAAAGACTGACATTAGACCCCCTACCACTTAGTACTTAGAAAAATCAAGTCAAAATGTATCAAAACATTCATATAAGACCTAAAACTACTGAAACAAAACAAAGAGAAAAGCTTTGAAACACTAATGTAGGCAAAGATTTTTAGATAAAATCCCAAAAGTGCAAGCAACAAAAGTAAAAATAGGCAAGTGGGATTTTATCAAATTAGGAAGCTCTGCACAAACAAATCAATCAACAGATGTGTATATGAAACTTGTGTAAGTTATAATACAAAAAGAACATTAAAAAATAAAATCAGCAGAAAGGGAAAAATATTGTAAAGTACTTATACGATATGGATTCATAATATGTAAGAAACTCAAAAAACCCAACAGAAAAAAAATACAACTGGTCAATAGGCAAGTGCTCTTAATAGACATTTCTCAAAAATAGCTAACAACTTGGTGAACAGATTCTCCACTAGTCTTCAGGGAAATTTAAATCAAAGACACAAATGAGATACCATCTCACTCCTGTCAGAATTACTATTATAAAAAGACAAAGAATAGCAATTGCTGGCATGGATACAGAAAAAGGGAACCTCTAATACTTGTATCCTGATGGTGGGGATGTAAATTGGTACAGCCACAACAGAAAATAGTATGAAAAACTAAAATTGAAACTATCATATGATCTAGCAATTTCACTACTGTGTATTATCCACAAGAAATTACATCATTATATCAAGCTGATACCTCCACTCTTTTTTTTAATTATAGCATTACTCCCAAGAGTCAAAATATGGAATCAACCAAGATGTCCACACCAATGAATGAATGAAGAAAATGTGATATATATAACACAATGGAATATTACGATAAAAATATTATGATAAATGACATCCTGTCATGTGCATAAAATGGATAAAACTGGATGGATGTCATCATATTAAATGAAATAAGCCAGCACAGAAAAACAGCAGCAAGTTTTTACAATTTGTGGAAACTTCAAAAGACAGTTTCATAGGAGAGAATTTATGAACGGTCACTGAAAACCAAAAGCAGCAAGTGGGGGAAGGATAGAGCTTAGATAATGGGCACTAATACCAGTAGAAAGAATGAGTCACAGTGTCCTACAGCCTAATATGGTAGCTATAGCACAACCGTCTATGATGCATTTCAAAATAACCATCAGATTTCAAAGGCTGTCAACACACAGCAATGATTAAGCTTTGAGCAGATAGAAATGAAGATCATCCTGATCATTACACATTGCTTACATAGGTCAAATTATCACACTGTATCCCAAAAACATGTGTGAAAACAGAATCAGATGTGGAAGAAAGGGTTCAGAAGGTTCCTTTGTGACCAGATGTCATCACAGAACACAAAACCCCTTATACCTTTCAGTCCACGCCCCAACACAGTCACAACTCAGGTAAAAAGTCAAAGGGGTCATGGGACTGTTTGACCATTTCAGAGAATCAAGTTTTTACCACCTTAGCCAAATAGGGTCTCAAAGTACACATTATGTGCAAGTACAGAAATATTTTCAAGGTAAAACTTTGTGAACTAATTTCTTCTTAAGGTAGAAGGCAAGGTCATTTTGCTTGGCAGGGAATGGGAGTGGAATAGGCACGAGAATCGTGGTTCATGTTTGGAATGTGAGCTGAGATCATGGGTATGAGAAGTGACCAGAGACTGTTGAAAGGATTATCGACCCAAGTTTCAGGGCCAGCTAAGACTGCAAGCCATAAATTTGCATTGGCATCAATTCACAGAGCTGTGTGACTTGCCTTCATTCATGCTGGCTGCCACAGTGTGGAAGCAAAAGGTACTGCTTATATTGATCTAAAGTTGGAAGGTGTAGATGGATATAGCCAAAGGGAAAACCAATGAAATAAACTGAAAGTCTCGACAGTTAGTTAAGAAGTTTAACTATTAACTCTTATTGGAAATGACTAGTAGCCATTAGGTTTGAAGACAGAAAAATGGTTAACTCATACAAAAATGAGTAATTCATTCAAATTCAGTATTGAAGTGGGATAAATGTGGAAACAGATGATACAGGAAGATAGCAAGAGAACACCATGATTTGAGAACCTAATCAATTTACTACAGAATCAAATATTTTAAAATATTTTATCACAATAAACATACTATTTCAGGTCAACTAATGAATAAAAATTCCTCAAAAAAGATAATTCCTTTCTGAGAGAAGCAAATGACAACTATCAACACATTCATGTTAATTTTGCCAATTTTTAAAGTGGCTATTTCGAGGCCAGTGCACCCCACTTGGGAGACCCAGAAGAAGCTCCAGAGACTCCTGGCTTCGGATTGGCTCAGCTCTGGCCATTGTGGTCATTTGGGGAGTGAACCAGCAGATGGAAGACCTCTCTCTCTTTCTCTGGCTCTACCTCTTCTCTGTAACTCTTTCAAATAAATAAAATGAATTTAAAAAATAAAGTGGCTGTTTAGACTAACAATTCCTGTATTATGAAAAGGAAAAATTTAAAAAATTAAAAATATATATTTTTAATTGTAATGATGGGACAGTATTTGGTGCAGTGGTTAGGATGCCTCTTGGGATGCCCAGAGTGTCAAGCTCGAGTCTCAGCTACTCCACTTATCATCAGCTTCCTGCTTATATGCACCCTGGGAGACACCAGATGATGACTCAAGTCCTTTGGTCCCTGCCACACATGTAAGAGATCCAGAATGAGTTTCAGGCTCCTTGCATTACTCTGGTCCAGCCTAGGCCATTGTGGATCTTTGGGGAAGTATACTAACAGAAAGAAGATCTTTCTTCTGTCCCTCTGCCTTGTACATTGAGATTTAATGATGCCATAAACAGGAGTGTCAATTGGTAAAGTCAACAACAGGAGTCACTGTGCACTTACTCCTCATGTAGGATCTCTGTCCTTAACGTGCTGTACACTGAGGCTTAATGCTATAACGAGTACTCAAACAGTATATTTCACTTTGTGTTTCTATGGGGGTGCAAACGACTGAAATCTTTACTTAATGTACACTAAACTGATCTTCTGTAAAAAAAAAAAAAAAAAAAAGAAATTATCAATTCCCGACTTGACTCTCACTGGGATTAAACATGACAATAGGTCTGATCTGATTTCATCATAATTTAAAAAAAATCATCTATTATTTTTCACTTTATGTTTCTGTGTGGGAGCAAACTGTTGAAATACTTACTTAAGGTATACTAAGCTGATCTTCTGTATATTAAGATAATCGAAAATGAATCTTGATGTGAATGGAAGGGGAGAGGGAGTGGGAAAGGGGAGGGTTGCGGGTGGGAGGGACGGTATGGGGGGGGAAGCCATTGTAACACATGAGTCGTACTTTGGAAATTTATATTCATTAAATAAAAGATTAAAAAAAAAAGAGTACTCAAACAGTATATTTCACTTTGTGTTT
This sequence comes from Oryctolagus cuniculus, assembly GCF_964237555.1. Classification (NCBI taxonomy): domain Eukaryota; kingdom Metazoa; phylum Chordata; class Mammalia; order Lagomorpha; family Leporidae; genus Oryctolagus; species Oryctolagus cuniculus. The sequence continues at coordinate 117,622,344 of NC_091440.1, read as the reverse complement.
CTATGGGGGTGCAAACTGTTGAAATCTTTACTTAATGTACACTAAACTGATCTTCTGTAAAAAAAAAAAAAAAGAAAAGAAAAGAAATTATCAATTCCCAACTTGACTCTCACTGGGATTAAACATGACAATAGGTCTGATCGGATTTCATCATCATTTAAAAAATCATCTAGTATTTTTCACTTTATGTTTTAGTGTGGGAGCAAACTGTTGAAATCTTTACTTAATGTATACTAAACTGATCTTCTGTAGATTAAGAGAATCGAAAATGAATCTTGATGTGAATGGAAGGGGAGAGGGAGTGGGAAAGGGGAGGGTTGCGGGTGGGAGGGACGGTATGGGGGGGAAACCATTGTAATCCATAAATGTACTTTGGAAATTTATATTCATTAAAGTTTAAAAAAAAACATAAAATTTTTGTAACATTGCAGTGAGAATTCAAATGTCATCATACCCACTGACTAATTCCAGCCTGGGGAACTGGCAGGGGCAGGTTTTCTCAATTATTTAAAATCTTCTACTTAGTATCAAATAAGACATTTCCAGGTTTATTTGGGTTACTTGGTTACATTACAATGATAAATAATTTCAGTGTGCCAAATTAAAGGAGCAATTGCTAGCATGTTTATCAGCATGCTCTATTTCAATAACCCTTTTCTTACCAGGGCTTATTTGTCATCAGTATGAGACTACAATCTATTTTTCTGCCAAAATAATGATGTCATAAGGCTTAGTTTAATGGAGGATTATGAGTTAAAAACAAAAAAACTAAAGAAAAAAGAAGAAATGGTACAATAAGGAATGATAGAAAAATTCTGATCCAGAAGCAGATGGGACAGTGTTTGGGAACTTGATTGTCTGAACATTGCAATTGACGACGGAACGCTGAGAAGTTTGCACATCTGAATCAGATAAGTGTTCATAACATTGAGTTCTTTCAGAATTTGGTGATGCTGGAAGTCATTAGCTTTTTGTACTTGTTTTAACTCAGATATTTATATTTATAAGAAGATATACAGTTATAGATAATTATATATATAATTACATATATATATATATATATATATATATATATATATATATATAATGGTTGTTTAAACCACCTCTAAATCTACAATTCCATGAGTAAACCTTTAAGTGAATCCGTTGGACATATCATCAAAAAATGTGGCCAATTGTTTATTCACCAGGTGTTCTGTGGAAGTTCCTTCCTCTGCCTTCTTTTCTCCCACCACTTGCTTTTCCTTCTCCTTTTTTCTGAGTACCTATTGTAAAGACTATGCCAGGCCTCCAAATATGCAGAAGGGAAAACACACACAATGTTTCAACATACATTAAGAGCCACAAAATCTTACCAGGTGATATGAATGCTGCAGCCAGCCATTTGGGCTGAGTCTGTGGCCCCTCAGACATAGATAGAATGTCCTTCACAAGCAAGCTGTCAGCTGTGACTGGAGAGCCTGCTTCAGGCCAACTGGCATCTCCCCACTAGTAGCTTCTTATTCCGCATGTGTGACCTTGCCAACTTGAAATCACACCTTCAGGGTGGGTGCAATCTCAGAGCCAGCGAAGGAGGGGGCTGAGCCCTTAAGAAGACAGTCTCCAGGAGACACCTGCTATCTCCATGAGCCAAGCCAATCAACATATGTGTGTGAAACCCCCATCCAATGGGCAACCCCACAAACAGTAATGCCTTAAAAACCCAAGACATTTCCTCAAAGCCAGTGTCCTGCTCGGGCACTCTGCCTGGTCTCCTCTCAGACCAGACGCTTTCTCTGTCGCTTGCCAATTGAATAAAAGTTTCTGCCTCTTTGCAAATTGTTTCCTGGCTTTTTATTTCTATACTAAGCTGAGGAAGAGAACCCACGAGACTCACTCCTGCAACCACCCTCCCCTCTGTGACCGGTAACAAACGGCAGTGGGAGGATAGGGAAGAGCAGGCAGCATGAATTCGCCTGAGAAACTATGGTCATGGAAGACATCAAAGAAAAGCTGGCTACGAGATCAGTTGCCCAGCAAAGGATTTTGTGTTCAGTAATGCATGAAGTCCTAAATATGAAAGAGTTCTGGATGTTCCCAAAAGTAAAATAACCACAGTTGCAGGCACATGAGGAGAAGAAGGAAAAGAAACAAAACCGGAGGAGCTGAGGAAGGGCCAGAGCATGAGAAGCCTTGAAGGTCATGGGAAGGGGCTGAAGGTTATTCTAAGCACAGTGGCCAGTCAATGAAAGTGGACAGATAGGGAGTGACACGATCAGACCAGATCTGCAGTCCTAAAAGAATCACTGACTTTTGGTAAAGAATGGATGGGAAAAAAGACAAAAGTAGAAGCAGAGACAATCAGGAATCATGCACTTAGAAAATAAGGGCAAGTAAGGGTAGCCCAACCAAGGCTGAGAGACATATGCTTCCAGTTCAATCCTTTGCATACTTAACTATATTTGTATTAGCAAAATAGTCTTATGCTTTGTCTGTTTTTTTCCCTCACAGTTCTTTATCTGTACAAAAGGCACAAAGCATCTGGTATGATAATGGCACATTGTTTTCATTTGTTTCCAAGTGAATTTTTTTAACCTTTCCTGAAAATGTCATCGTTATAAGGACTGTATATGAAGGATTTAAAAGAATGATAAAGGAACAGAAAATATTTATCTTCCCTGAATTGAAAATAGCCAAATTGTTTTTCTAGTACGAGAATAATTGCCATTTTAGCTCATAAGAAAACATCTATATTATATTTATACTCTCTCTTGTCCTGGGAACCAGATATAATTTTACACTAACAGACAAAACGTCTCCAAGTCAACAATATCAACTTAGTTCAAATTTAAAAGTTAAATTGGGAGATAAAGCTGCTTCCCAAATATAAAGTTTACTAAGCACTATTTCTTCTTATCAATGAAAATATGTGCTGATATTCCCTAGTGGTTTTTAGCTTTACAATAATGTCAACTCATATTTCCCAATTTAAAAAATATAATTACCTTCCAGAGGCTTTATAATTCTTGACTAAATTGATGACAGGTGACACTGATTACAAGCAAAATTAATGCACATAGTGTGACACAGACTGTAACCTATCATTTCAGTGTGAGGACGCCTCTTTGTTGACTTCTAAAAGGCTTTTTCTCAAGGCTGAAATGTTTTATAATAAAGTGAAAAAAAATTTTAGTTTAAATAATCTCTGCAGTCAGGGCCAAGGTACTCAATAATTCTTTACTATTTAACATTTGAGCATTTTCTATTTGTTGTGATTCTGCTTTCCAAATAAATCTTCCTGGATAGTTAACAATTTACCATGTGAATGAACAAAAATGTCAGTAAGATAGAAAGATGCAGGTCATGAAACAATCAGCTTCCTATAAGCAGACTAAATTACTATTTTTCTAATATGAAAGAAAGTAACTGTCTTCGGCTTTACTAAGTAGGAGAACCAGGGATGCGCACAAATCAGTGATGACTGCAGGCCAATCAGTAATACTCCAACACTCTAAAATGGCTCAAGTCCATTTTATTAGTCGCCTCAGGGAGTAACTCTCTGTTTCCAAATAAGGTCTCCAAATCCTTTTCAGTTCTTCAGCTTATCCTACTGGTCCTGGGTAGCTACTCAGCACAATTCCTCCTTCCATCTGTGTTTTTTCTTCATCACATGGCCATTCTTGTGATGAGTATTTGAACATCAGGGCACTGCTTACATAACCTAAGGTGCCCAAGTTCTCAGGGGGAGTTGAGACAGCCAAGCAGAACATGTTGTGGAGGAGAAGAAGGTGGTGCTACCATGGTGATTTAACCAAAGAACTCACCCTACATGAATGCTGCATAAATTAAATTCCATTCATCACCCTGGTTGACTTTGTTAAAGCTCTCTCGCTTTTGTAAACAGCAATAGCATTGTGTTACACTAAGATACTATGAATAAAGAAAAGAAGGGGTGATGTATGTACTTCTACAGCTCATTCAGAAGCACATTTCCCTGTGGCATTAAAAAAATAGTAATAATAACTGCACCAGGTAGATGTACTCCATGGTATAAGAGAAACATTTTGTAGGAGATTGGATAAAAGAAGTAATGAGCATAGATAGTATTATTAAACAAGGCTTCTGCAATAAATACTTCCACTGTGTAGTGTTTTCCCCGGTATAATTATGTGACAATTCTATTCTAGTCAATGCTTGCTCAACCAGGACTTCACCTACCTTCCATAGTTCTTGAAATCCATATGAAATCAGACATAACCCCCTAAAATTTATACAAAAATGTGGCCCTTTAGAGTTCCCCAGAAGAGCTATCTGGGGTGCCACATATGCTACCGGAATTTGGGGTGCCATATGATTTCATCATACACTTATTAATAAATCCCCAATATTAATAAGCCTGAGAGGGTTCTTGCTTAATATTTAGAGAAGAATTCTAAATACCAGCACAGATAAATGAGGCAGCATGGTACATTTTAAGCTTTTATTTTGTGAGAGAAATCGTAGGAGAGAGAGCTTTATCTAAGAGAGAGAGGTAAATCTGGGTTCATACCGAGCACCAGCCACGTGGAGGAGCATCTAGGCCAGGAAGCTTAGGGCGGTAGCCCGGAGGCCACGTGCCCTGGAAGTGCAGGGCTACAGCAAGCCCCCTCCTGGCAAGAGGCCAGGGAAGAAGAGAAGGGCTAGGGCACCCCGTGTCCCAGGCTTTTAACCCACTTCCAAAGGGGAGTGGTTAATTAACCTGATTGGCTGATGGGCATCCGGGTGTGGCCAGGTAGGGGGAAGAGGTCACACAGGGGCGTTGCACAGGTATCAGGTAAGGCGTGAGGTCACACAGGGGCGTGGCAAAGGCATGGTCTTCCAGCTCACAAACCTAATCACCTTTAACCTGTATGCCTGCCTAATTCACATTCTGTTCAGTCTGTGTTCTGTGCCTCCTTAACCCACTGTCATTCAGAATAATGCACTTTTGCCATGACATCAGTCACCATGTAGACACCAAGATGAGTCCAGTGACTAACTGCTGGCAACAAATATTAGAAACTCTATGTTGTTTGCCAACTAAGAGATACCTCTGGGGAATTGATTCCCTGGGAGTTAGTATGGTTTTTACTTGCGTATCTTCAAACTATGTCCCTAGAAACTCTGGGCCCTCCATCCATAAGAGATTAGCATTCCTTACGGAGAGCCAGTCAGTAACAGTGAGAACCTTTTGCTTCCTTGCTTTAGAAGAACAGTACCTTTTGCTCAGTATACATTATTTATACTTCTCATTTATCAACTTTGTGCTATCAATACATAAAAAGAGATTCAAACCATTATTTTTAAAAAACATAGCTCTATATTGTGTATTCCAGATTTAAATTTTTTTTATTTATGAGAGAGAGAGAGACAAAGAGCTCACATCTACTGCTTCATACCCCTAAATGCCTGTGACAGCCTAGGGCAGGCTAGGGGCAAAATCTGGAGCCAAGAACACAATCCAGGTCTCCCACGTGGATGGTGGGAATTCAGTTACTTGAGTCATCACCAAGGCTTCACAGGGTCTGCATTAACAGAGAGTTGGAGTCAGAAGCTGGAGCCAGGCATCAAACCCAGGAACACCAATATGGGTGTGGATGCCTCAATCAACATCTTAGCAGCAAGTCCAAAGACCTTCCCCATGTAAATCCTCTTTTCCTTGCTAATTAAACTTTGATAGATTACAGTCTTGGATTATTCTTAATTTTAAAGGTTTTAAAAATAATTTTCATAGGTTTGTCACTCAAAACAAGTGGGAATGGAGACCTATGTTAAAGGGAAAATCCCCTTTATGGACAAGTATTTTATGATGAAACCAAAATATTTCAAATCATTTAAGAAATATTTAGACCTCAACATGGGGTAACAATAATTCAGCACCAGAACTAAGATGTACTTTCTTGAGGAACTCATGCATTACAGACACCTGCTGTAAACCTAGTCTGTGGACATAAGATAGTCACAATTCGTAAGCTTTGCCCTTAAGAAATTTTCTGCCTGGTAAAGGATTCAGAGGCACCATCAAAATCAACATGCCCAACATCAAATCTCAAATAATTCCTTACCCTACATGCATTATCTCAGTGGTAGCCTCACCACCTATCTAACTCCATAAGCCAAAAAACAAAGACATATATTTGTCATCTTCCTTTCTCTCTGTGGCGCAGTGGGTTAAAGCCCTGGCCTGCAGCGCCAGCATCCCATATGGGCGCCAGATCTAGTCCCGGCTGCTCGTCTTCCAATCCAGCCCTCTGCTAAGGCCTGGGAAAGCAGTTGAAGATGGCCCAAGTCTTTGGGCCCCTGCGCCTGCATGGGAGACCCGGAAGAAGCTCCTGGCTCCTGGCTTCGGATCAGCACAGCTCCAGCGATTGAGGCCATCTGGGGAGAGAACCAGTGGATGGAAGACCTCTCGCTCTGTCTCTACCTCTCTCTGTAACTCTTTCAAATAAATAAAATAAATCTTAAAAAAAAGAAGAGGAAGAGCAATGTCGACCAAGAATGGCATTTTTTCAGTAAAGCTTCTTACACATTCCCTTGATGTTGCAGTCATGCCAAGTTATTAACTTACTCAGAGCATAATATGGTCTCTCTGAATCTCTGCTTCAACATCAGCATTTTACACTTGGTCTGATAAACTCATCCTCTTTCTTCAGAACTTTCTTCAACCACTGACCTCGTTCAGCTTCCTCTGGATGGACCAAGGCTATATTTTTATATCCCTGCTATTATTAGCTGTTTTCTCCCCTCCACAAAGTAAATATATATATATATATATATATAGAGAGAGAGAGAGAGAGAGAGAGAGTCATCACTGTTAGCTACTTAGAGATTACTCATTCATTAACCCAATTTTTCAACAAATTACAAATTTTTGGTGTTTTTTATTACTAACACATATGCTAGCATATGAAGTACATAGAGTTTTTTTGTTTTTTGTTTGTTTGTTTGTTTTTAACAGGCAGAGTGGACAGTGAGAGAGAGAGAGAGACAGAGAGAAAGGTCTTCCTTTACCGTTGGTAAAGCCAGGAGCCAGGTGCTTCTCCTGGTTTCCAATGCGGGTGCAGGGCCCAAGGACTTAGGCCATCCTCCACTGAACTCCCGGGCCACAGCAGAGAGCTGGCCTGGAAGAGGGGCAACCGGGACAGAATCTGGTGCCCCGACCAGGACTAGAACCTGGTGTGCAGATGCTGCAGGCAGAGGATTAGCCTATTGAGCCATAGCGCCGGCCAAGTACATAGAGTTTTAATACCCCTTATCTGAAGTTCTTGGGACATGAAGTGTTCTGCAAATTCAATTTTTTTTTTTTGGATTTTACAATATTTACATATACAAAATGAGCTGTTTGGGTGCTGGACCTAATCTGAACAGTAAATTCACTTATCTCCTATACATATAGGTTGAAGGTAATTTTACACAGTATATTTAGTTCATCTATATTTAAACTCTGAATGTAACAGGAGGTTAGATGTGGAATTTCATTTATGGTGTTATATGAATTCTCAAAAACTTTTAATTTGTACATGGATTTTCAGATGAAGGATGCCAAACTGACAGTATACTCTCAATAGGTATGTCTGAGATGAGTTGCAAAAAACATTTTTTGTTGACATTACCTTATTTGGAAGACAAAAGCAATCAACATTGTTTTAATGACTATTGCCCATTTTATGTGTGTGTGTGTGTGTGTGTTTTGGGGGTGTTGTTTTTTAACATTTATTTGACAGAATTACAAAGAGAGGAGACGAGACAGAGAGAGTAAACTCCCATTCCCTTGTTCACTCCCTAGATGTTTGCAAAGGCCAGGGCTAGCCCAGGCTGAAGTTAGGAGCTTGGAATTCCATCCAGGTCTCCCATTTATGGTCAGGAGCTGAAGTTTAAGTATTTGGGCCATGTTCTGCTGCTTTCCTAGGTGCATTAGCAAGGATCTGGATTAGAAGTGCATATATTGTCTTGGAGATATATTATTAAAATAAATCCTCCATTCCTCCCACCCCAAAAAAAAAGAAATGCATCAGTCAAGACTCAAACCAGTGATGCTCATATGGGATGCTGCTGTCACAGGCAGTGGATTAACCTGTTGTGTCAGAACTCTGGTCCAGTCTTTTGAGTTCTACTAATCATCAGTGTCTAACACAATGCCTAGCATGTACAAGGTGTTATGCAAATATGTTAGATGATTGATAGATGAATAGATGAATGAACAACTAGAAAAGTCTTCTCAGATTTCTGCTAGGTAAACTCCCACTCCTGCTTCACTGAAGGAGGACACATTTCTCAGGCCATTTTCACCCTCCTGGAGCAAACAGGCATACATTACACAGGTACTTAATATCATTTCAAAATCTTCCTTACCACCTCTTTTCTCAATAGAGTATGAGATCTTGGATATATGTGCCAGTTGATCTAGCAGAATAAATAAATGAATCCATGAAAAGTAACCATGAAATACAATACCCTAAATCATATGCTAAAAGTGCTTTCATTTTTATTTGAAAGGTACAAGAAAAGGTGTAGGGCCGGCACCATGGCTCACGTGGGTAATCCTCTGCCTGAGGCAGAGGCATCTCATACGGGTGCTGGGTTCTAGTCCCGGTTGCTCCTCTTTCAGTCCAGCTCTCTGCTGTGGCCCGGGAGGGAAGTGGAGATGGCCCAAGTGCTTGGGCCACTGCACTCGCATGGGAGACCAGAGACCAGGGGGAAGCACCTGGCTCCTGGCTTCGGATCGGCTCAGCACCAGCCATAGCAGCTATTTGGGGAGTGAACCAATGGAAGGAAAACCTTTCTGTCTCTCTCTCTCACTATCTAACTCTACCTGTCGAAAGGAAAGGAAAGGAAAGGAAAGGAAAGGAAAGGAAAGGAAAGGAAAGGAAAGGAAAGGAAAGGAAAGGAAAGGAAAGGAAAGGAAAGGAAAGGAAAGGAAAGGAAAGGAAAGGAAAGGAAAGGAAAGGAAAGGAAAGGAAAGGAAAGGAAAGGAAAGGAAAGGAAAGGAAAGGAAAGGAAAGGAAAGGAAAGGAAAGGAAAGGAAAGGAAAGGAAAGGAAGAAAAGGTGTAGAGCTGAAAAATGAACAATAAAAAATTTTGGGTGTCACATAAAGGACAAGGTCGGGAGCAGACAGTCCAGGCAGAGCACAGGATAAAACAGCACAGTGTGACAGTGCAGGTGCAGCATGGGATAGCAGAGTTTGGACTGCCAGGAGCGAAGACAACTTAGGGATGCTGCCAAGTACAAGCGAAGCATAGAGCCAGGTTTTCAAAAGTTAAGAGCATGCTGAGAAACCTTTCTCTCCGGGAGAATTTTGTATGTGGCTTAGAAGTTCTATACCACATGGATTTGTATCCAGTAATGGCAGAAAGTGTCACAAATGTGATGAATAAACTGGGGATTTTCAGGAAACTGTTCTTGCTGGATTCTGATGAAGATCAAGCATGCAGAGATATCACAATAAGGGAAAATAAAACAGATGCAAAAAAAAGTAGCTCATTCTTTTCTTTTTTTTTTTTTCTGACAGGCAGAGTGGACAGTGAGAGAGAGAGACAGAGAGAAAGGTCTTCCTTTGTGCTATTGGTTCACCCTCCAATGGCCGCCGCTGCAGCCGGCGCACTGCAGCCGGCGCACCGCGCTGATCCGAAGGCAGGAGCCAGGTGCTTCTCCTGGTTTCCCATGGGGTGCAGGGCCCAAGCACTTGGGCCATCCTCCACTGCACTCCCGGGCCACAGCAGAGAGCTGGACTGGAAGAGGGGCAACTGGGACAGAATCCGGCGCCCCAACCAGGACTAGAACCCAGTGTACCAGCGCCACTAGGTGGAGGATTAGCCTATTGAGCCATGGCGCCAGCCAAAAGTAGCTCATTCTAAGAATTTTATTAATCAAAGACAATAAGGAGAGAACTCCAAAATGTCTGAAAAGGGAAAATATGTACTGATCTAGGAGAGGGGAAATCACAGGAAAAAAGTGGAGGAAGTTCCCAGGGCAGAGCTGGTAAGAAATCTGAAGTGGAAATCCGACAGAAGGAAGACCGATGATGTCGATCACTGTGAAAGGTGTGTACATGCAGCAATGAGCAAAGACATCACACACGATCCCACAGCTGAGAGCTAGAAGATATGCCAGCTTTTGAAAGCAAGCAAAGAGCAGACTACAGCAGCCTGTGTCACTGATGATGTTGCTGGAGGGAGAGCTTTGTAAACCACACTGTATTTGAGTCCAGAATGGAGCCCTATCAGGGGGCAGGTACCTGCCTAAACAAGCAATAAGAAAAAAAAAAAAAAAAAAAAAAAAACACTTCTTTCTCCCGATCTCCCCATAAGGGTGCTCTGTAACTTGTGAGCAAAAGGCACCATTTTGACACCAGTAGCTGCTGCAGCAGCACTTGCGTATACACATTATCGGGAGATTTTACCAGAGGGAAAAATCCAAATTCCCCGCTGACTTTGAGTCTGGCTGGGAGGGTTCAGAGGAGGCTAGACACCCTGAGGTGCCCTCAGCCTCTCAACACATACCTCTGGGTATTCCCTGAAAGTACAGACACGCATGGTTCAAAGATAAGAGCCACCAGAGCAGAAAATCAACAAATATTTCCATAAATGCCTAAAAATAAATGCAGAAATTCAAGAAATCATAACAAGACAACATGAATACCCAAAAGGAACACAACAATATTAGAATGTGAAGATGAAGATATTGATGAAATGCCAGGAAAGGAATTCAAAACACTAACCATAGGATAACTGAGAAGCAAAATCATGAGTAAAAGAAATCTATACATAATCTGGAGAAAAAATTTTCCCATGATATTGAGATTTTGAAGAGAAATCAACTGAAAGATTACAAATGGATAATTCAATATAACAAAACATGCGGTGAAAAGCCTTAACAACAGACTTGGTAAGACAGAAGAAAGAATATCCAAGATATAATACAAATATCTGGAAATAAACCAAAAATAAAAAGGAACTAGAAAAATTAAAAACAATGCTTCCGAGATTTATGGGATACTATCAAAAAATAAAGCATACAGGTTGTAGGAGTTCCTGAGTGAGTGGGAACAGAGAATAGATTAGAAGGCCTTTTCAGTTAAATAATTACAGAAAACTTCCCTAATTTGAAGAAAGAAGGGGCCATGATACTAGGCACATAGAACTCTTAATAGACATGACCAGAAATTCACCATGACACATTGCAGTCAAATTTTTTCAACAGTAAAACATAAAAAAAGATTCTAAAATGTGCACAAAAGAAATGACAGGTTAGTTTCCAAGGATCTCCAATTAGACTCACATCTAATTTCTCATGAGAAACCCTGTGGGCTAGGAGAGAATGGAGAGACATAGTTCAGGTCTTAAAAGAAAAAAAACTGTCAGCCTAGAATACTGTATCCTGAACAGCTCTCATTTATGAATGAAGATGAAATAAAAACCTTCCATAACAAACAGAAATTTAAAGAATCTGTCAACACTTGTTCAGCTTCACTAAGGATGCTTAAGGATATAAGACAGAAAGAATGTGAAGGCACAAAATCTCCCAATAAAAGTACAAAGGAAATCCAAATGAGCAATAGGAATATTTATGGGTAAAAAGCAGGGCCAAGTCATGAATTATCAATAGTAACCTTGATTGTAAATGGCCTAAATTTTTCAACTGAAAGATTCAGACTGGCTAAATTTATTAAAAAATAAGACCCATCTATTCTGTGCCTCCAGGAAACACACCTCACCAACAAAGATACATTCAAATTTAAAGTGAAAGGATGGAAAAAGATATCCCATGCTAACAGAATGCAAAAATGAGCAAATATAGCCACTATATTATCAGACAAAATAGACTTTAACACAAAAACTGTTAAAAGCAATAAAGAAGGATACTATGTAATGACTAAGGGACCAATTCAAAAGAAAGATGTGATTATAATAAATGTATATGCTGCCAATGCTGGATGCCTGCCTATTTAAAACAAGTATTAATGGATCTAAGCAAGACACGGACCCCCAATACAATGGTAATGGGGAACTTCAATATTCTGCTTACATCAATGGGCAGATCAACTAGGAGAAAATCAACAGAAGTAATCTACACTATGGACCAAATGGACTAACTGATATCTAAAGAACCTTTCATCCCATAGTTGAAGAATATAAATACTTTTCATTAATGAATCAAACCTCCTCTAGGATAGACCATATGCTATGCCATTAGCATGTCTCAGCAAATTAAAAAAGAATCAAAATCGTACCATGACATTTGCTGACCACAATGGAATGAAGATGCAAATTAAAAACTCAAGAATCTCTAGACCATATGCAATCACATCTTCCTGAATGAATAGTGAGTCTTGCAAAGAATCAAAAGGGAAATCAAAAAGTTTCTATAAATAAATAAGATGACAACACAACATATCAAAATTTATGAGATAAAGCCAAAGCAGTATTAAGGGGAAAGTTTATAACAATTGGTGCCTACATCAAGAAAATGTAAAGGCATCAAATCAATGAGTTATCACTGCATCTAAAGGTCCTAGAATAAAATCCAAAATTAGTAGAAGAAATAAAAATTAGAGAAAAAAATAAATAGAATTGAAACCAAAAATGCAAAAAATCAGTGAAATGAAGAGTTAGTTTTCGAAAAAATATAATTGTTATGCCATTGGCCCAACTAACCAAAAAAAAAAAAAAAAGAAAGAAAGAAAGAAAAAAAAAAACAGAGAAGACCCAAACAAAATCAGGGATGAAAAAGGAAATGTAACAACAGAAACCACAGAAATTACAAAGAATCATCAATAATGACTACAGTTTTTGCCAACAAATTGGAAAATCTAGAAGAAATGGATGGATTCCTAGACACATAAAAGCTACAAAAACTGAGTCAAGAAGACATAGAAAACAGACCAATATAAAAGAAAGAGATTAAATCAGTAATACAGACACTCCCAACAAAGAAAAGCCCAGGATAGCATGGCTTCACAGATGAATTCTATCAGACTTTTAATGAAGAACTAATTCCAAGTCTGAAGATATTCAGAACAATTTTAAGGGAAACAATCCTTCCAAACTCCTTTTCTGAGGCCAGCAGCACCTTAATTGCAAAACCACAAAGTGATGCAGCAAAGAAAGAGAATAGACCAATACAGATGCAAAAATCTTCAACAAAATCCTGGCTAATCAAATCCAACAACATATCAGAAAGATCATTCATCCAGACCAAGTGGGATTTATCTCTGGTATGCAAGGATGGTTAAACATATGCAAAGATGGGCCAGTGCCATGGCGCAGTAGGTTAATCCTCCGCCTGTGGTGCTGGCATCCTATATGGGCACCTGTTCTAGTCCTGGCTGATCCTCTTCCAATCCAGTTCTCTGCAGTGGCCTGGAAAGGTAGTAGAAGATGGCTCAAGTGTTTGGGCCTCTGTACCCACATAGGTGACCTGGAGGAAGCTCCTGGCTCCTGGCTTCGGATCAGTGCAGTTCCGGCCATTGTAGCCATCTGGGGAGTGAACCAGCGGAAAAAAGACCTTTCTCTCTGTCTCTACTTCTCACTGTGTGTAACTTTACCTCTCAAACAAATATTTTTTTAAAAAATTGACATACAATAATTAATAGCATTGCATACACAGAAAATGTCCTGGCTGAGAAAGAACTAAAAATCAATCCAATTCACAATAATTAAATAGCTTGGGATACATTTAACCATGGAGTTGAAAGATGTCTAAATGAAAACTACAAAACATTAAAGAAATAGACAACAAAACATGAAAAATCATGGAGGCAGCACTGTGGCACAGTGGGTTAAAGCCCTGGCCTGAAGTGCCAGCATCCCATATGGGCACCGGTTCTAGTCCCACTGCTCATCTTCCAATCCAGCTCTCTGCTATGGCCTGGGATAGCAGAATATGGCCCAAGTTCTAGGGCCACTGCACCTGTGTGGGAGACCCGGAAGAAGCTCCTGGCTCCTGGCTTCGGATTGGTACAGCTCCACTGTTGCGGCCATCTGGGGAGTGAACCACCAGATGGAAGACCTCTCTCTCTGTCTCTACCTCTGTGTAACTCTGACTTTCAAATAAATAAAATAAATCTTTAAAAAAAATGAAAAATCTTCCATGTTCATGGATCAGAATAATTAGTATCACCAAAACGTCCATACTACCTAAAGCAATTTAGAGATTAAATGTAATCCCAATCAGAATACCAATGACATTCTTCTCAAGTCTAGAAAAAAAAATTGCTAAAATTCATTTGGAAACACATGATACCCCAAATAGCTAAAACAATCTTAAATCACAAAAATAAAGCCAAAACTTCACAATACTAAATTTCAAGACACACTACAGGGCAGTTATAATCAAAACAGCCTGTCCCACAAAAATAGACATACAAACCGATGGAACATAATAGAAACCCCAGAAATCAAATCCACTCTCTACAACAAACTAATATTTGACAAGGGACTGAAAATCAATTCCTGGAGAAAGGACAGTCTCTTCAACAAATGGTGCTAGAAAAACTGGATCTATGGATGCAAAATTATGAAACAAGACCCCTACCTTAAATCTTACACAAAAATCAACTCAAAATACAACAAGGATCTACATCTATGACCTGAGATCATCAAACTACTAGAGGAAACCATTGGGGAAACTCTGAAAGACACTGGCATAGGCAAAGATTTCTTGATAAAGACCCCAGAAGCACAGGCAATAAAAACAAAAATAGAAAAAGCAAAATTATATCAAGCTCAGAAAATTATGCAGTGCAAAGAAAACACTCAACAAAGTGAAGAGCTAAACAACAGAATGGAGAAAATATTTGCAAACCATGCAACTGGTAAAGGATTAATACCCAGAATCTATGAAGAGTTCAAGAAACTCAACAACAAAAACAATCAAGTGAAGAAATGGGCAAAGAACTTGAACAGGCATTTTTCAAAAGAGGAAATTTACATGGCCACACATGAAAATAAAATAAAAGCTCAGGACCACCAGCCATCAGAGAAATACAAATCAAATCCATAATGAAGTTTTACCTCACCCCAATTAGAATGACTCTCATGCAGAAATCAACAAACAATAAATGCTGGTGAGGATATTGGGCAAAAGGTACCATAATCTACTGTTAGTGGGAATGTAAAGTAGTAGAGTCATTGTGGAAGACAATATGGAGAGTCATTGTGGAAGACAATATGGAGATATCTCAAAAAGCAGAAAATAGACATACCATCTGATATAGCAATCCCACTCCTAGGATTTTGCCCAAACAAAATGAAATCAGCCTGTAAGAGAGTTGTGGGTATCCTCATGTTTTTCAGTTCAGTTCATAATAGTTCACAATTTAATTATGTTGTTCATCACTTGAATGAAAAAATATTGTATTATTTCATGAATGAAAAGAGCTAGACAAAACTGGTTGACAGATGGCCTTTACATTATTTTGTAATTCTAAATTTGTTTATAAGCCTCTTTTTAATCACTGCAGCTAATGACTTTTGGCGCAAGACATATAGTAGGCTTAGGTTTCCACCATAGACTTTAGCGGACAAGGCTAGTAAATATACCCATTTTCACATCCCTAAAATTATTTTCTCCAGGGAGAAAAATATCAATGTTTAAAAATGTCAACTAATTTGATTTCTTGTTACTGGGTATTTTTCTTCCCCAAAGCACCATGTCTGGCATACTGTGTTAGAAAAATACTGAATGAACTCTCCCTACAATTATAAGCTGATTTCAATCAATGTATATGTCTTATATCCTGTAAGTAATCAGAAGAGTGATGGTTCCCCACACAGACCATTCAGCACTATTCAAGAATTGCCACATACACAAACAAAAAGTAAAATGCTCATAAAATGTGCTGGAAAACACTAGCTACCTGAGTTAATTGAGGGACAAAAGTTAATAAGATTCTAAAACTAATTACTTTATATGATCTGCTAAATAAATGCTAATGTAGGAATATTAGCAATCTTACAGTAAAAGAAAATTTCAATAAATCCTTAAAACTGTATTGTGATGATCACTATTTTTTTTTTACTTTACAAAGCAAGCCTAACACTGTTATCTAATATAAAATTACCTAACATGGTGTGTAGGTCATCTTAATATCCTCAACATAATCTGAATTATTTCTCATGTTAGCTTTTCCCCATCTTAAACCATCCAGCTTCTAAACTTCTACCCTCTGATTTTCTCTTTATGAATATAGATATGGACACAGCCCATACAGATACAGATCCATCTCACATGTTAAGGTGAGTTCAATCATTCTTTGGCTGGAATAATTTTCTTTAAAAACCTACATCATGCAAAAAGGAAAAAAAAAAAGTTGACCTAATTGTTTTCTGGAGCATGTGATCTGCAGAGCCATATTTCCCATGTCTCCCTTTAGATGTTGGTGCTTTCTTCACTCTATTTTTAAACATTTTATGGAAGAGAAGCTAGAAAAAAGGGAGGGAGACTTTCTAGTGCTGTTTCAGGTACTGGCTTTATATATTTTTTATTTTACTGTGCTGGGCTATCTTTCCATTTTGCTGGAGCAGAGCTTGATGGCATGCTATACACAGGGACTTCAGAAAGTCCATGCAAGGGATGAACGTGGAGAGATGAAGCATTTAAGGTACTTCTTGGGATACCCACATCCTCTCTTACAGAATTGTTGATGTTCAATGCCTAACTCCACTTTTGATTCTGGTTCCCTGCTGTGCACCTCTGAAAGAAACAAGGAATGGCTCAAATGCTTGAGGCACTGCCACCCACATGGTAGAGTTGGGTTGAGTTTCCGCTCCTGGCTTCAACCTGGCTAAGCTCCATGGCCTCTCTATTATTTTATAATTCTAAATTTGTCTATAACCCTCTTTTTAATCACTGCAGCTAATGACTTTTGGCGCAAGACATATAGTAAGCTTAGTTTTTCACCATAGACTTCAATGAACAAGGCTAGTAAATATACCTATTTTCACATCCCTAAAATTATCTTCTCCAAGGAGAAAAATATCAATGTTGAAAAATGTCAACTAATTTGATTTCTGGTTACTGGGTATTTTTCTTCCCCAAAGCACCATGTCTGGCATTTGGGGAGTGAACTACCAGATGGGAGGGAGGTGTGTGTGTGTGTGTGTGTGTGTGTGTGTGTGTGTCTGCCCACCCTTCAAGTAAATTTAAAAAATAAAAAATTTTAAGTCCATTTAAAAAATGGAAATAAAGGTTATTATGGAGGAAGGGCAAGATGGCAGAATAGGAAGGGAACACACTGATAGTCCGGGGAGAGACAGATTAATAAAAGTGGAGATACTGCAGGTTCAAGGAAGAGTAGGGGAAGAAACATCAGAAGAAACTCTTCCGGAACGAGTGATTCACAGTGGACCTGCGTGGAGAGCGTGGGAGCCCACAGTTCGGGACACCAGCGGCAGACTCAACACACCAGCGCTGGAAAGCCAGGTGAGCTGAACCTCAATAGCCTGAGACATCAGCAGGCAAGCGGAGAGAGGAGACTAGAGGGAACGACCCCCAGGGGGAAAAGTTCACCAGGCTAACTAGAAGAGAGAGAGAGAGAGAAAAAAAAAAGTGATTGATAAGAACATTAAGAAGTTCTCAAAAACAAATTCTTGAACTACAGAAATCCTTAATGGACAAGATAGAAAATCTCTCTCACGAAAATGAAATATTAAGGAGGAATCAAAATGAAACGAAACAACTAGTAGAACAGGAAACTGTGATAGTGATGAGAAATCATAATGAAATGAAGAATTCAACAGATCAAATGACAAACACATTAGAGAGCCTTACAAACAGAATGGGTGAAGCAGAAGAGAGAATATCGGACTTAGAAGACAGAGAACAGGAAAGGATACAGTCAGACCAAAGAAAAGAAGAGGAAATTAGAAATCTAAAACATATTGTCAGGAATCTTCAGGATACTATTAAAAACCCAACATTCGGGTTCTAGGAGTTCCTGAAGGCATGGAGAGGGAGAAAGGATTAGAAGGCCTTTTTAGTGAGATACTAGCAGAAAATTTCCCAGGTTTGGAGAAGGACAGAGAAATCCTAGACAAGGAAGCTCACAGAACCCCTAATAAACACGACCAAAAGAGATCCTCACCACGACACGTTGTAATTAAACTCTCCACAGTGAAACATAAAGAAAAGATCCTAAAATGTGCAAGAGAGAAACGTCAGATTACTCTCAGAGGATCTCCAATCAGACTCACAGCTAACTTCTCATCAGAAACCCTACAAGCTAGGAGGGAATGGCGAGATATAGCCCAGGTACTAAGAGAGAACAACTGCCAGCCGAGAATATTATATCCTGCAAAGCTATCATTTGTGAATGAAGGTGAAATAAAGACTTTTCATAGCAAACAGAAATTGAAAGAATTTGTCGCCACTCGTCCAGCCCTGCAAAAGATGCTTAAAGATGTGTTGCACACAGAAATACAGAAACACGGTCATCAATATAAAAGAAGGTAAAGGAAGGAAACCTCACAGCAAAAGATCACAGGGAATTCAAAGCATATATTAGAACTTATCTTTGGCAAATGGCAGGGCAAAGTTACCACTTATCATTAGTCACATTGAACATTAAAGGCCTGAACTGTCCAGTTAAAAGACACCGATTGGCTGATTGGGTTAAGGAACAAAACCCATCTATTTGCTGCTTACAAGAAACACATCTTTCCAACAAAGATCCATACAGACTGAAAGTGAAAGGCTGGAAAAAGATATACCATGCCAACAGAAATGAAAAAAGAGCGGGCGTAGCCATCTTAATATCGGACAACATAAACTTTACCACAAAAACTGTTAAGAGAGACAAAGAGGGACACTATATAATGATTAAGGGATCAATTCAACAGGAAGATATAACAATTATCAATGTATATGCACCTAACTACAGGGCACCGGTTTATCTAAAAGATTTGTTAAGGGACTTAAAGGGAGACTTAGACCCCAATACAATAGTACTGGGGGACTTCAATACCCCACTCTCAGAAATAGACAGATCAACAGGACAGAAGATCAACAAGGAGACAGTAGATTTAAACGACACTATAGCCCAAATGGATCTAACAGATATATACAGAACTTTCAATCCTACAGCTAAAGATTTTACATTCTTCTCAGCAGTACATGGAACCTTCTCTAGGATTGACCACATACTAGGCCATAAAGCAAGTCTCAGCAAATTCAAAAGAATTAGAATCATACCATGCAGCTTCTCAGACCATAAAGGAATGAAGTTGGAAATTAGCAACTCAGGAATCCCTAGAGCATACGCAAACACATGGAGATTGAACAACATGCTCCTGAATGAACAATGGGTCATAGAAGAAATTAAACAAGAAATCAAAAATTTTCTGGAAGTAAATGAGGATAACCGCACAACATACCAAAACTTATGGGACGCAGCAAAAGCAGTGTTAAGAGGAAAGTTTATATCAACAGGCAGCTCTCTGCTGTGGCCAGGGAGTGCAGTGGAGGATTGCCCAAGTGCTTGGACCCTGCACCCCATGGGAGACCAGGAGAAGCACCTGGCTCCTGCCTTCGGATCAGCACGGTGTGCCGGCCGCAGCGCGATGGCTACGGCGGCCATTGGACTGTGAACCAACGGCAAAGGAAGACCTTTCTCTCTGTCTCTCTCTCACTGTCCACTCTGCCTGTCCAAAAAAAAAAAAAAAAAGAAATTGGAAAGGCAAATAGATGAGCTTTCAATTCACCTCAAGGATCTAGAAAACCTACAGCAAACCAGACCCAAATCTAGTAGGAGAAGAGAAATAATTAAAATCCGAGAAAAAATCAGCAGGATTGAATCCAAAAAAACATTACAAAAAATCAGCCAAATGAGGAGCTGGTTTTTTGAAAAAATAAACAAAATTGACACCCCATTGGCCCAACTAACTAAAAAAAGAGAAAAGAAACAAATCAATAAAATCAGAGATGAAAAAGGAAACATAACAACAGACACCACATAAATAAAAAGAATCATAAGAAACTACTACAAGGACTTGTATGCCAGCAAACAGGGAAACCTATCAGAAATGGATAGATTCCTGGACACATGCAACCTACCTAAATTGAACCAGGAAGACATCGAAAACCTAAACAGACCCATAATTGAGACAGAAATTGGAACAGTAATAAAGGCCCTCCCAACAAAGAAAAGCCCAGGACCAGATGGATTCACTGCTGAATTCTACCAGACATTTAAAGAAGAACTGACTCCAATTCTCAAACTATTCAGAACAATTGAAAAAGAGGGAATCCTCCCAAATGCTTTCTATGAAGCCAGCATCACCTTAATTCCTAAGCTGGATAAAGATGCAGCATTAAAAGAGAATTACAGACCAATATCCCTGATGAACATAGATGCAAAAATCCTCAATAAAATTCTCGCCAATAGAATGCAACAACACATCAGAAAGATCATCTACCCAGACCAAGTGGGATTTATCCCTGGTATGCAGGGATGGTTTAATGTGCGCAAAACAATCAACGTGATACACCACATTAACAGACTGCAGAAGAAAAACCATATGATTATCTCAATAGATGCCAAGAAAGCATTTGATAAAATACAACAACCGTTCATGATGAAAACTCTAAGCAAACTGGGTTTGGAAGGCACATTCCTCAATACAATCAAAGCAATCTATGAAAAACCCACAGCCAACATCCTATTGAATGTGGAAAAGCTGGAAGCATTTCCACTGAGATCTGGTACCAGACAGGGATGCCCACTCTCACCACTGCTATTCAATATAGTTCTGGAATTTCTAGCCAGAGCTATTAGGCAAGAAAAAGAAATTAAAGGGATAGCCGGCGCCGTGGCTCAATAGGCTAATCCTCCACCTTGCGGCGCCGGCAAACCGGGTTCTAGTCCCGGTTGGGGCGCCGGATTCTGTCCCGGTTGCCCCTCTTCCAGGCCAGCTCTCTGCTATGGCCAGGGAGTGCAGTGGAGGATGGCCCAGGTGCTTGGGCCCTGCACCCCATGGGAGACCAGGAAAAGCACCTGGCTCCTGGCTCCTGCCAGGATCAGCGCGGTGCGCCGGCTGCAGCGGCGGCCATTGGAGGGTGAACCAGCGGCAAAAGGAAGACCTTTCTCTCTCTGACTCTCTCTCTCACTGTCCACTCTGCCTGTCAAAAAAAAAAAAAAAAATAAAGGGATACAGATTGGGAAGGAAGAACTCAAACTATCCCTCTTTGCAGATGATATGATTCATTATTTAGGGGACCCAAAGAACTCTACTAAGAGATTATTGGAACTCATAGAAGAGTTTGGCAAAGTAGCAGGGTATAAAATCAATGCACAAAAATCAACAGCCTTTGTATACACAGGCAATACCATGGCTAAGGAAGAACTTCTAAGATCAATCCCATTCACAATAGCTACAAAAACAATCAAATACCTTGGAATAAACTTAACCAAGGATGTTCAAGATCTCTATGATGAAAATTACAAAAACTTAAAGAAAGAAATAGAGGAGGATACCAAGAAATGGAAAAATCTTCCATGATCATGCATTGGAAGAATCAATATCATCAAAATGTCCATTCTCCCAAAAGCAATTTATACATTCAATGCAATACCAATCAAGATACCCAAGACCTTCTTCTCAGATCTGGAAAAAATGGTGCTGAATTTCATATGGAGACACAGGAGACCTCGAATAGCTACAGCAATCTTGTACAACAAAAACAAAGCTGGAGGCATCACAATACCAGATTTCAGGACATACTACAGGGCAGTTGTAATCAAAACAGCATGGTACTGGTACATAAATAGATGGATAGACCAATGGAACAGAATTTAAACACCCAGAAATCAATCCAAATATGTACATCCAACTCATATTTGATCAAGGATCTAAAACCAATCCCTGGAGTAAGGACAGCCTATTCAATAAATGGTGCTGGGAAAATTGGATTTCCACGTGCAGAATCATGAAGCAAGACCCCTACCTTTCACCTTACACAAAAATTCACTCAACATGGATTAAAGACCTAAATCTACGACCTGACACCATCAAATTATTAGAGAGCATTGGAAAAACCCTGCAAGATATAGGTATTGGCAATGACTTCTTGGAAAACATCCCAGAAGCACAGGCAGTCAAAGCCAAAATCAACTATTGGGATTGCATCAAATTGAGAATTTCTGTACTGCAAAAGAAACAGCCAGGAGAGTGAAGAGACAACCGACAGAATGGGAAAAAATATTTTCAAACTATGCAACAGATAAAGGGTTAATAACCAGAATCTACAAAGAGATCAAGAAACTCCACAAAAACAAAACCAACAACCCACTTAAGAGATGGGCCAAGGACCTCAATAGACATTTTTCAAAAGAGGAAATCCAAATGGCCAACAGGCACATGAAAAAAATGTTCAAGGTCATTAGCAATCAGGGAAATGCAAATCAAAACCACAATGAGGTTTCACCTCACCCCGGTTAGAATGGCTCACATTCAGAAATCTACCAACAACAGATGCTGGAGAGGATGTGGGGAAAAAGGGACACTAACCCACTGTTGGTGGGAATGCAAATTGGTTAAGCCACTATGGAAATCAGTCTGGAGATTCCTCAGAAACCTGAAGATAACCCTACCATTCAACCCAGCCATCCCACTCCTTGGAATTTACCCAAAGGAAATGAAATTGGCAAACAAACAAACTGTCTGCACATTAATGTTTATTGCAGCTCAATTCACAATAGCTAAGACCTGGAACCAACCCAAATGCCCATCAACAGTAGACTGGATAAAAAAATTATGGGACATGTACTCTATAGAATACTATACAGCAGTCAAAAACAATGAAACCCGATCATTTGCAACAAGATGGAGGAATTTGGAAAACATCATGCTGAGTGAATTGAGCCAGTCCCAAAGGGACAAATATCATATGTTCTCCCTGATCGGTGACTTCTAACTGAGCACCAAGGGGGAAACTTGTTGAAGTGAAATGGACACTATGAGAAACAGTGACTTGATCAGCTCTTGTCCTGAAGGTTGATGTACAATGTAATACTTTATCCATTTTAGTATTTTTTTTTGTTCTAGTACCATTGGTTGAACTCTGTAATTAACACACAATTATTCTTAGGTGTTTAAATTTTAACTGAAAAGTGATCCCTATTAGGAATTTGGAAAAAATTATGCTGAGTGTAATAAGCCAATCCCAAAGGGACAAATACCACTTGTTCTCCTTGATAGGTGACAACTAACTGAGCACCAAAAAGGAAACCTGTTAAAGTGAAATGAACACTATGAGAAACGGTGACTTGATCAGCCCTCACCCTGACTGTTGATGAGCAACTTGATATGTTATCCCTCTTAGTATTTTTTTGTTTATTCTACTTAATACCTTTGGTTGAATACTGTAATCAATACACAATTCTTCTTAAGTGCTGAAACTTAACTGAAAAGTGATCACTGTTAAATATAAGAGTGGGAATAAGAGAGGGAAGAGGTGTGCAATTCGGGACATGCTCAAGCTGACTTACCTCAAACAGTAGAATTAGAAACATACGAGGGGATTCCAATTCAGTCCCATCAAGGTGGCATGTACCAATGCCATCTCACTAGTCCCAGTGACCAATTTCAGTTCACAATTGATCATAATGATAGGACTAAGAACAAAAGGGATCACATAAACAAGAATAGTGTCTGCAAATACTAGCTGATAGAATCAAAAAGGGAGAGAATGATCCAACATGGGAAGTGAGATACACAGCAGACCCATAGAATGGCAGATGTCCTAAACAGCACTCTGGCCTCAGAATCAGCCCTTAAGGCATGCGGATCCGGCTGAAAAGCCCATGAGACTATTTCAGGCATGGAAAGCCAAGACACTCTGGGGGAAAAAAAAAAAACCTAAATGAAAGATCTCCACAAGTGAGATCCCAGTGGAAAGAACGGGTCATCAAAGAAGGAGGTACCTTTCTCTGAAGGGAGGAGAGAACTTCCACTTTGACCATGGCCTTGTCTAAATATGATCAGAGTCAGTGAACCCAGGGGGCTTCCATAGCCTTGGCAGCTCATGACAAGAGCCTAGGGTGATTACTGAGGCCATAAACAAGAGTGTCAATTTGTTAAGTCAACAACAGGAGTCACTGTGCACTTACTCCTCATGTAGGATCTTTGTCCTTAGTGTGCTGTACATTGAGATTTAATGCTATAACTAGTACTCAAACAGTATTTTTCACTTTATGTTTCTGTGTGGGAGCAAACTGTTGAAATCTTTACTTAATGTATGCTAAACTGATCTTCTGTATATAAAGAAAATCGAAAATGAATCTTGATGTGAATGGAAGGGGAGAGGGAGTGGGAAAGGGGAGGGTTGCGGGTTGGAGGGACGTTATGGGGGGTGATGCCATTGAAATCCATAAGCTGTACTTTGGAAATTTATATTCATTAAATAAAAGTTTGAAAGCAAAAAAAAAAGTTTATTTTGGAGTAAAATTTTAAAAACTTTGACGTCTAGGCAGTCTTTCTAGAACATACATTCTCCGTGAACATTTTGCAGACCGTGCACGTAACCTGCAGCAATGCTAACAAACTGCTGCTTCATCACTTTGACATGTGTCCCGAAGTTCCCAACGACAAGTGCTTATCCTCTCACTCCACCAGCTCCTGTTGTTATCTACAGAAACCTCAAGAAATCCTGAAAGTCAGGTAACTCTTCATAAGCAATCCAATGAGACTGGGAAGACTGATTACTCATTTAAAGTATCACTCAACTCCTTTTCATAGGCAGTGACCTAATCCACTTAGCATCATGCATGTAAATAATTGCTGTAAGTAAAAACAAAGGGGAAAGGAGATACCTTTTCTTCATTTTCATAAAACTGTGAGGAGAAAATTCAATAGCAAAGTATTTTTTTAATTTAAACTGATTCGTAACACATTTCAAAGATAATACATACTAATTCTGCAACAGAGTGGAAAATATTTGAAGTAGCTCAAGAGCTAATTTGCTATGTGATATAGCAGGGAAACCATTTTAGAAAATATAACTAAAATGTGAGCCATCAAATATTGCCACTAATGGTTGTTTCTATACATACATGAACAATACAGAATGAACTTGCACTGCCAACTAAAATCCTAAGGAGGTAACATTTTTACTTATTACCATATATGTCAACTTGATGTGAATGTTTTATATACATGAATTGCAGCATAAAATACAACAAGGATGCAAAGTAAGTGTCTTGGTGATTTTATCATTTTGACTAAGAGAAGGAAATAGAGTCCATAAACATGTTTTTACTTTTTGGTAATTATATAAATATGAAATTTTTTTGCCTCTTTTTCTAGTAAATTAGACCAATAGCAGAGCCGGTGCTGTGGTGTGGCAGGTAAAGCCACCTCCAGTGCCTCGAGTCCCAGCTGCTCTACTTCCAACCCAGCTCCCTGCTGATGTGTCTGGGAAAGTAGTGGAAGATGGCCTAAGTCCATCGTCCCCTGCACACACGTGGGAGACACAGAAGAAGCTCTAGGTTCCTGGCTTCTGACTGGTTGAGCTCTGGTCATTGCAGCCATTTAGGGAGTGAACCAGTGGATAAAAGACCTCTCTCTCTGCCTCTGCCTCTCTGTAAGTCTGCCTTTCAAATAAGTAAGTCTTTTTAAAATGTTAGACCAGTAGCTTCTAGTTGGAGAACGAAGACATTTTCATCTTTTTGTGTTTTCAATCACTTCAAAATGATAACCCAATTCCATCATTAATGAAAGAACACATGTGTAATGCAAACTATTTACACAAAGTGACAACAGTAGAAATAATGGCCAATGACTCAGCATCAAATCCAAATGTCTACAAAGTTGGAAGCTAAGGAAATGACAAGTGATTCTCCCTATAGAACCTCGAATAACAAATACAGGTAACAAAGTAAAATAGGTCAAAAAATCAGATACCACAAAATAATAATAAATAGTATGAATAATAATAAATAATATATAATATAACATATAATAAAATATATAATAATAATAAATAGTTTGAAGTAATGTGATTTTTTTCAAGATAGCTGCAACAAACAGATCTGCAGTCCAAAATTTAAAACATCTAGAGGAAACCAATGATTTATTCTACGAACAACTTAACAAGAGTTGTCCCAACCTCCAAGCACAAAGAGCCAGCCAGGATAGAAGACATACAGAAAACAGGGAACTAAGTTTGCATACTGAGCTAATGGACCACTTCTGCAACCTGTTTCCTGTCTGAATCCAAAATGGTATCACTTAGACTGTTATCTACACATGGGATACTAGATATCTGTTTTGTATAGAAATAAAGGGGCAAAGATCCAGTTATTCATTTGCGAGGCCACATGATTCTCTAGGATGAAGGCTATCAGTGCATAATACTACTGCAACAAAAAATCTTTCAAATAGCTTTGTACTTCCTTGTTGTGTGAACAGGCAAAAATTATTAAATGTTTGAGGAAATAAACCAACATAAAATATAGCTTGGACAATAAGCAAACAGGGAAAATATATTTAAGGAAATAGAGGTGATGGAGATAACAATAATCCTAACATTGTCATGGAAACAAAAGAAGTTACTGTATGGGGCCAGTGTTGTGGTGCACTGGGTTAGTATACCTCCTACAACATCAGCATCCCATGTGAGTTCCAGTTCGAGTCCTGTCTGCTTCACTTCCAATCCAGCTTCCTGCTAATGCAGCATGGGAAAGCAGTCTAAGATGGCCTGAGTAGCTGGGCCTCTGGCACTCACATGGGAGACCCATATGGAGTTCTAGGTTCCTGGAATCAGCCTGGTCTGAATCCATATACCATATGGGCACTAGTTCATGTCCCAGCTGCTCCACTTCTGATCCAGTCCCTGACAACATACCTGGCACAGCAGAAGATGGGCTAAGTCCTTGGGCCCCACACCCATGTGGGAGACCTGAAAGAAGCTCCTGGCTTCAGATAAGCCCAGCTCTGGCCACTGTGGCCATTTGGGCAGTGAACCAGGAGATAGAATATATATCTCGCTCTCCCTCCCTCCCCGTTTTCTCTCTCTCTCCCACCCACATTCCACCCCCCCATCCTAACTTTGCCTTTCAAATAAATATATCTTTTTTTAAAAAAAAAAAAAAGTAAACAAGGGAATGGAGGATCTAACTCTGCCTTTCAAATAAATTTTTTTAATTTAAAATCAATATTTAAGTCAGAGACCTCCTGATGTAGTACCCAGGAAGGGGGCTCTAAGAGAGGCAAAACCCAAAAGGGCTGGTGAGAGTGTGGGTTTTTTCCCCACAGTTTTGGGGGAAAAAATTATCTTGACATTCAGTTATAAGGCAAGGACAAGACCTATCAAAAGACCTGATCTCTAATCTTATTTGCCAAAGGGTAGGACAGCTAACTTGTTTTTACAGTAAACCGTAAACTCAGAAAAATGGGATCACCACTCCTTTGCTATCTTCATTGTGTAAGCAGAAGTTTCCTAGGAGTAGGGCAGGCACTTCTGACCTTGCTAAAGATAACATTTAGGGAAAGCAAGAATTTTGTACCCTCAGTTTCCACCAGGACCAACTTGGCTGCCTGTTAACCAGTTTGTCTCCTCACAATCCCTCCCCGAGAAGAAAGGACCCTAACTTCTGTTAGGGGGTATGAGACAATGAACACTGTAGCTTCTTCAAGCCAAGTAGGGATGGAGTAGCAAAGGTGCTGTCTAAATTAGAAGGAATTTTTCCCATTGAGAGGCAAATAGATAGGAGAGGCTTAATAATAATGAAGTGGGCTTTAAAGCCTAGTCAGGTATGAGGCCCAGACCTCTCTATCTCTTCACATGGAGTACCAGAACAGACATCATATGGAGATATGAGCCTCCTTAGGGAAGGCACCCTGTTGACTTCCATTATCTAGCTGGCCTGGAAGAAGAGCTGGCCTCAATAAGAAGGCCCGTGACATCTCTAAGAGGAACTTTACAGTTTTATCTGCAATGTTACTGACCCTACTTTGCTATCCCCTCAAACAGTAGTGGTTACTAATAAATATTTAAAAGTCATTTTATCTATGAAATAAGGGAGTATTTCTTAAAAAGTAAAATCTAAAACTGTGCTCTTGAAATTTTAAAGTATGATTCCTGCAACATAACATTCCAAAGAAGGTATAGATGATACAATCCTAGAAATATGACACAAAATGCTCATGAGGGAGGACCTTAATTTGGGAGATAATTTCATTCAACTAACAGAATTTTCAGAAAGATGGCAGACAAAATATTGGAAGAGGGAGAGTCAAAAAAATAATAGAAGAAAATTTGCTATAACTGAAGTGCATGAAACTCCAGACTGAAAATGTCCACAAGTGCCCAGGACAATGAATGGAAAAAGAGCCCAAGAAAGTAGTCCTTTAACAGAAAAATACCTTCATTCTGACATTTTTATTTTGCTCCATATTCTACCTTTGTTGCTGTTTTATAATTATTATTTTCCTGGATATTTTAATGACATTGAATAAAGAATTAGAGGATGCTTACCTAATACTATGTGAAAAACAAAGTTTTCATCACTGAGGGTCTATGGAACCTAATTTATTACTTAATTGCATATTCCTTGCTTTCTTTCATGACTATCAAGTTTGCTTTTCAAAACAGAAGAGCTAGTCCACACATTTACTGTCAGTGACTTTTATAAATCAAAGTAACTCCCAATGGGGGAAAGCTTAGTGGCCATATGGAAAATTTGTTTTAACATGGCTCACAGACCCAATCGTAAAAGTTATAATTATAACACTTCTAGAAGAAAACATAAGATTTTTTCCAACTGTGAAGTAGTCAAAGATGAGAAAGCACTACATATGAAAGAAAAAGGGGAAACATTTATTAAAATTGAATGTTTGGTTTGGTAAAGAGAAATTCCTTTAAAACAGGATGAGAGAGAATATTCCACACACATATAAATGACTGAAGTCTCAAACTCAGAATTTAACAAGTCTTACAATTCAACAGAATAACAGACAATAACTTTTCAAAAAGCACTTCATCAAGAAAGGTAATACAAATGTCCAATAAGTACCTTAAAAATGTTCAGTGTAATTAGTCATCAAGGAGATGCAAATTAAAATCGCAATCAACAACACACTAGAAAGGCTAAAATGACAAGGATGGAATACAAGTGCTGCTGAAGATGCAGGACAGCTAGCCCTCTCCTACATTATGCGTGGAAGTGCACGTGGCACAACCACACACTCCCTCCATGACAGTTCCACTACTAGAAATTTACCCACGAGAAGTGAAGACAAATGTCCTCTAAAAGCCTTAAGCATGTTTATAGCAGTTTTAATCATAATAGCCAAAAACTGCAAACAGGTCAGTGCCCATCAGCAGGAGAATAAACAAACTGTGGTATTTATTTCATGGTATGTTTCTAATCACCCAGAGGAACAGGCTACTGATTCATGCAACAGATCAATCTCAAAAACATTATGCTGAGAAAGAGCAGTCAGAGACAGACTGCTTGCTGTGTGACTGCATTTAAATTAAATATGAGATAGGATAAAAACAAGCCCATTAGAGAGGTGTGGGGTATGGATGTGGAGGTTTGTTATTAAGCAGGAAGGAACAAAGGTACATCTTCTGGCTGATGGAAATGTTTTCTTTCTTAGTGGGGTCATTTACACAGAGTACTTATTTTTCAGCACTGGTTAGCTGTACCTTTAAGATCTGGCATCTCAAGGCCAGCGCTGAGGCTCACTAGGCTAATTTTCCACCTGCCGCGCCGACACCCCAGGTTCTAATCCTGGTTGGGGCGCCAGATTCTGTCCTGGTTGCTCCTCTTCCAGTCCAGCTCTCTGCTGTGGCCCGGGAAGGCAGTGGAGGATGGCCCAAGTGCTTGGGCCCTGCACCCCATGGGAGACCAGGAGAAGCACCTGGCTCCTGGCTTTGGATCGGCACAGCACGCCAGCCGTAACGGCCATTTGGGGAGTGAACCAACGGAAGGAAGACCTTTCTCTCTGTCTCTCTCTCTCACTGTCTAACTCTGTCAAAAAAAAAAAAAAGATCTGGCATCTCATTGTATAGGGATGCTATCTCAATTAATTTAGGCAGACAAAATAGAAAAGCCAAGACTTTAGATATATAGGACATTTTTCACAATAATTATCAGGGCATTGAATAACATTAACCACAGGGTGTAACAGAAAATTTATAAAAACTCAAAACAGGTTTTACTATTGTTTCATAAGAATTCAGCCTCTCAGTATTCCCACTGCTGCTTGCAAGAAACTCTATGATGGAAATTAACCTGAAAACTACTCCCACCAAGAAACTGCATATGCTGCAAAATTTCCTAGGATAATGGGTATATTTGACACTTGTCAGTACCTTTCAGGTTTGAGGAAATAAACGGCTGTGTCTTTCCCCAGTTACCTTGCCTCTAGGACATGTGCTACAATGAAAGGGGGTCTTCAAACTGGATTCACTAAGCCATCCCAATATTGATTAGAAAACAATCATAAAAGCTATAATACAAAATGTTCTACATGAGTAGAAAACCCCCACGCCTGCTTCCAATCTTTGACAACAAGCACTTTGCATGAATGTTTAATTAGAAAGAAACATCATAGAAGTAGTCAGCTAATATTCTGTGTGGATCATGTAACAATATGCCCCTCAAGACCTTTGGACACAAGGTAGATGCTGTTTTTAGAGGAGGGTAGATGTGGCTGAAACCACTAGATTCCTAGGTCCTGTTTGAGAAATCTGAGGCAGCTATATTCAAATTTCCAGCCACTCAACATGTCTTCAACATCTCTCATTTTATCGATGGAAATCATCTGTAGTTTCTTTTATCCCAATCAATGGTCTAGAACTAATTTCAGGTAGAAACGTCTTTAACTTAGCAAACTTGGATGTGCTGGAGTCTGGGCAGAGCAGTCTTCAATCGTGGCTGCACGTCAGAATCACCTGTGCAGAGATTGTCCATCCCAATGCCCAGTCTATACCGCAGACCCATAACCTCAGAATTCCTAAGAATGGAACCAAGGTATTGTTGTTTTTCAAACCACCCCATTGATTACAATTCATACACAGATTTGAGAATTACTAGATTAGAACCTTCTTGCCTAGACTAATTTGCCAGGTATATTAGTATACCCAAATACATGTTTTAATGTTATTCAATCACCTTTAAAGGGGAGATATTATTTAACAGTGAAGATACTAAATATGCTTAAGTAAATTATTAAACAGTGTAAAATTCATTGTGTTTCTCAGTGATGGGACAGAGAAAACACCACCAGAAATGTAACAACAGATATAACCAACCTCAGGAAGGAAATCTGGCCATTTCTGAGTAATGATTGCATTTAAATATAAATGGGTAAGACCACACTAAAAATCTTATCTGCACTGAGAACAGTGTTTGTGAACAGCACTGTGCACCTTTGCTAAAGGAAGTGACCGCTCTCAGCCTAGTCACGTGAAAGTCAAATCAACAAAGTACAAACAGAACAGAATACAGCAAATCTTAGTCACTAACAAGAAAATCTGAAACAGAGCAGAGCACTGACAACAGACCAGCTGGCCAGAGGTTTTATTAGTTGCTAATGATGATAAGTCAGAAGATAGTTTCATAACACTATTTCAAGTTATTTGCACTTGTGGCATTAGAAGTTCACTAAAACAGCTAAGTTAACTGTATATATACTGATTATCTGGTGACAATTTAGAAATTCTTCTTTAATCTTATATTTTTATAAAAAATGAAAAGTCTGTTATATCAGAAACTTTGCCTAATCCCATAAGTTCCCTGTCCTGAAAGATTATCTCCCTTGAAGAATTTGAATCCAGACCTCAAAGACGTAACAATATTCCTCTTGACTTCCTGTTCATAGACCAGGCCACAACTTGTCAATTTCTCTTATGTTTGCTTTTTCTTTATTAATGGGTTGTGTGGGGATATTGTGGTGAGTTTAAAGAATGACATAATAAAGATGAACTCATCAAGATTTAATTCTTGACTTGGAGATCTCGGTAACACAAGAACTCAATAAATGTCTATTAATGATGGTGAAGTAGGAGCGAATTTACTGATATAAAATTTCAATCGAACATTTCAAAGATATTTTGCACCATTCCATATCTTAGTCAAAAACTGTTTGAGTGGATGGAGTTAAGGAAAACTGAAATTCTAATGTACCCAAATAGAGCTACTTCACTATGTCAGCTAACCTAAAAACATTAGACATTTGCTCCTTTGGGTGTTATACCTAATCGTTGGGTTTTATATCTAATCTCAGTGCTTTGGGCCAGTCTTTCCCTCCCTCTTTAATTATCTTCTGGCAATCATCTTTCAAAATGCAGGATGGATGACATTTCCATATAGTCTCTGATGAACCTTCTCAACCTCTCCTGTAGAATCAAGTACTCCCTACACTCAGCTACCTCGTTTGTATTTGTCTTAATGTGTTTATTTTCATTTCTTTCTCCACCTGCAGCACTTTCACCTAATTGAGGGCAGAATCGCTGGGTTATCTATCTCCTTGATTCCCAGGCCTTATAACTTCAGAAGCTAAAAGTGTAACAATTTAATTAATCAGACTTCTAGGCCAAGTAATTCTGTTATTTAATGGCAAACAATGTATGAAAACATTTACAAACTAATGACACCAGAGTGGCACATTACTGATCCATGAGACAAAGACCCGCTAACACAGAGAAACATAGATCAGTTGACTGGAGCAGTTTCTAGTTCCAAGAAACCAGAGCAAATGCAATCACACAAAATTTATTAAAAGGTTCAAAGGGAAAAGCCAACTATTTGAAGGTCATTCCTGTGAATGAGAATTTTGTAGAGATACTGTAGCTTTTGCATACTTTCTAGGGAAATCTGATATGCTTCGTATACTATTTTAGAAGAGTTTATTTTGGTATGCTTAGACATTTCAGTGTTGGAGAAAACAAACAACTGTTAGACAAGTGTAAGATTTTATCGGATCTGAAAGAACAGGATGTGTGTGCTTGTGTGCATCTGTTTTGTTGCAGAAAAGGTCTATATTACCTTAAAATCACATCTCGTGTCACTGCCATTTCCTCAATTTATTCAGGAATACATCCTAGCTACTACATGCTGTATTTTAAAATATGTGTATTCTTCACTGGGAGGAGCAACTTGTTTTCCCTCTTTTAACAAAATTGGAGAATTTTAATGGTATATTCAGGTCATGAAAAGAATGAAATCAGAAATGGCTTTATTCAAGAAGGCTCTAGAAGCCCTCCTTCACCTGCCATCAATGAGTGGTTGCATGGCATAGAGTCCAAAATCCTGAAATCAACTTGGAAATTCACAACTCATCTGGTCAACAGTGGGTCATTATTTCATTTCTCCAGGCCACAGCTTCTCTATCTTTACCTCCATCTTAGAGACAGAGAGAAAGAGAACTCCCAATTGGTGTTCACTAGTCCCCAAATGCCTGCAACTGCCAGGACTGAACTGGGCTAAAGCTGGGAACTCAATCCAGGTATTCCACATGGGTATCAGAGACTCAACTGCTTGAGACATCACCACTGTCTTCCTTAGATATGTGTTACCAGGAAACTGGAAGCAGGCTGTGAACTCAACAACTCTGATAAGGCATGGGCATCTTCATCAGCATCTTATCTGGCAGACCAAATGCCTACCCCTCTTTCTTCTTTTGCTGAATGGAGATAATCATACCTCTGTAACACAATTTCGCTGGGTAACATGAAAAAGTATATACAAGGACAAAAAATGTTACTGGTAAGCTGGAAGTTTACTCACAGCAACTCTGCAAATCAAGTAACTCAGTGAGGTCACTTCAGTCATCTCGAGTCACCTCTGCATATGAGATTGGCTGTCCCACTAAGCTTCACGAATTCAAAGAGTAACTCCTTATGAGTATAACTCAAGCAATTCAAGATCTGCAGAACCCCACAGCCAATGAAGCCAATAAACCACCCCAAGTGTCAGACCACAGCAGTGCTTCACTATCCAGAGCTCTGTTTTATGTCTCTTCTGAAACAAGGCAAAGTGTTATTCTCTATCTGGTTCTCACAGATGAAGTGGCCCGAAATATTAGCCATGTGACCTTAACAAGCATCATATGAACGAGTTCCCTACATACTACTTTGGAAATGTCACCAAATAAAATGTCACCTTGAGAAAGGGCATAAAATTGAATGAGATAATGGTGTGGTCATACCATTGAGTCATCATACACAATTGAGGACATCACCTTTGCTGCCACAAAATTTAACAAGGATGCATGGTTTCATTTACTGCTTCACCCAATAATTATTCAGACCATGTTGATGCACCTGTTTTGACTTGAATATTGATTCTTTTCCCAAGAGGACCAAATAAACCTAAATAAAGCCTAAGAATGCCTGGCATATCCTACGTGAACTTGCTTTCCTCCTGTTGTTACGCAGCTGGCAGTTCAGCCAATGTTTAAAATTACACACAGCCTCTCACACGTAACAGATTTTCTGTCACCATAAGTGCAGTTGATAAACAGTTAAGAACTCTCACAGATAATGTTTGCAAGCTCCCTTCCATTCCAAACCTGTTACTAAGGAAACTATTCCTAGCAAAACAAGCAGAAAGAACTTCAGGATAACCTCTGTGGGGTGCTTACTCTACAGTTCACGTGATTAACCTCAACTGTCAATTTGGCTACCCAAGGTCTTTCTAACACTTAGCTTACTTACTCCACTGTATTGGATATTTGGTATTCCAGCTGATAATCATGTACTCTTGACTATATATCTCATTGGAAGATAACTGTGTGCATTTCTAACCCCTGTCCTAGACTATGAACCCCTGGAGGATTGGTAAAATGTGACACATGGCTCATTTTTGGATCCTTAGTGCCTAAAAAAGGACCCGACATCTAAAAGAGTGTTAAGCTACTTGGGATGTCCATATCCTATATTGGAGCACTGGTTTCAATCTTAGCAACTCTACACCGCCCTTCCATATATTGCATTGCAAATAATCTTCCAGAGATTGGAATAACTACAAAAAGTAAACCCCAACAGGACAAGATCCTTTCACCTGCTTCTAATTTGCTTTAAGTATCTCACAATGGGACAGTGTTTGGGCACAGCAGTTAATATGCTGCGTGGGACACCCAAATAACATACCAAAGTGCCTGGGTTCGAGTCCCAGCTTCACTCCCAGTTATAGTACATTCCTGCAAATGTATAACCTGGGAAGCAACAGTAATGGCCCAAGAACTTGAGTCCCCGTAAGCCACATGGGAGAGGTGAACCGAGTTTGAGGCAACTGCCTTCAACCTGACTCAGCCCTGGATGTTATTGGCACTTCAGTAGTGAACTAGCAGATGGGAGATTTCTATCCGCCTTTATCTCTTTCAAATAAACTGAAAATAAATTTTTTTATGTAAAACAAAACAAACCTTACATGTTTGTAAAAAGTTTCAGAAAAGCATTACTGGAGCAGTTGCTGTGATGTAGCAAGTTAAAGCCCTGGCCTGCAGTGCTGGCATCCCACATGGGCACCAGTTCGGATCCCGGCTGCTCCACTTCCAATCTACCTCTCTGCTAATGGCCTGGGAAAGCAGTTGAAGATGATCCAAGTACTTGGGCCCCTGCACCCACCTTGGAATTCTGGAAGAAGCTCCTGGCTCCTGGCTTTGGATCAGCTCAGCACTGGCCATTGCAGCCATTTAGGGAGTGAACCGGTGGGATGGAAGACCTCTCTCTCTCTCTCTCTCTCTCTCTCTCTCTGTACTCTGTCTCTACCTCTCTCTGTAACCCTGTCTTTCAAATAAATAAAATAAATCTTTAAAAAAAGAAAGAAAAGTATTACTTCAATGAGCAACAATCACTACAGTAACACCTTAGACAGGTACTTAGGATTTAAGTAAAATCACAGTTCCTGAATCCATACTTCTTTATTTTCTTTCAAAGCAGATACTCTTCTTCCTCTCTCCTCTATTTCCAATCAGTGTTATAGCAAATTAATTTTAATGAAATGAATTCATGTGAATTTTTTATGTCCTTCTAGTAACTCAAATATGAGTAACTAAAGCAGTATCAGTGAAACGCATATAAGTGGCTCTTTAAGTTTGACATGCTTGGCACTGGTAAAGGCATAGGAGGTTTTCTTAAGGATTTTAGCTAATTAATAGAATGTAGTAGATAAGTGCAAAGAAAATCAAATGATAAACTAATGGCCTGCCCCCAACAAGAATGGGCTAACCTCCTAACTTTACCTCTAAACACATTTCAGTCACTTTCTCTGGTCCAGCCCCCTACATTTGAAAATAATTCTTTCTGAGTAGAATAGGAATTTTCTCCTGATTACCCTGATTCCTCAACCTCAGGGATTTAAATTAATGCTTTTTATGCCCATCTTGAGTAAGGATAAAAAAAAAGTCTTATAATGTGTAAGAGAAAATCAAACTTTCTGCTCAATGCCATTATTTCCTACTATATCATATTCACACAGAAAAGTCCATGCTAGTGAATAATATTCCAATCATGTTTGCTGTTTTTCTACCAATAATATTTCCCTCAATTATGTTATTGATTATAAAATACTTTAAGTCACTGGATATGGGTCAAAACATAAAGCTAAACAGATCTTAAGCCAAAACAAATTTGATTGATCTCCCTCTCTCATTACTTCAGTGAGAAAAATAAGTCATTTATCATGCAGATAAAAACTGTATGGAACAAACTTTACCATAAAGGGACATCCTACCAAACTCCTCCTTCTCATCTGAAAGAATTCAACCACATTAAGACTTGATTAACAAAAAAGTAATTAAAGGTAGTGATTATTGCTGAAGTAGAGAACTAGCACATGGCAAAAAATAAGAAAAAGCACATGAAATATGGTTTTTCCTTCTCTGCCTGTGGCAGAGATGACCAGCTCTCTACCAAAAATGCTCCCATGGTGCTAAGTTGTTTCTGGAAAGCAACTACCCCACACCAAGGCACTTTGATTTAGATGAAGCCATTTGACTGTGTTCACCAGGTACTGCGAGCCAGTATGAGTTACTTTCACACTGAAGTGATTAAAAAGCTTATGTACCTAGAGGCACCAAGATGGCAGAACAGGGAGAGAGCTAAGTGCTCTGGTCTAGAAGATAGTTAAGAAAACATGGACAGAGTGTAGTCTCAGGGAAGAGTTATGGAGAAAACAACAGAGGAAACTCTACACAAATTAGAGGGACTCTGTTGATCTACATGGAGGGTATAGAAGTGCACAATTCAGGATTCCAGGAGCCAAGAATCTCAGCACCAGCTTTGGAGAGTGAGGTGAGACCAGAGTGAAGTAGCCAAAGCCACTGGCTATAAAGCTGCAGGTAGAGCCTGATGTGAGTCTGTCCTGGAGCCCTGTGGGGGACGGTATATCTGCCAACCTAGAGAGAAAAGGGAGGGCACGCTTTTCTCACCCCAACCATCTGGCACCTATGTCCTGACACTAGCCGAGAGTGGGCAGGCGCCATTGTGGACATACCTAACAACTGCAACAGCTGGTAACTGTGCACCCAGCAACCAGTCAAGAGGAGATGTCTGAGTCTGGCTGGAGGAACTGACAGCAGGCTAGATGCTCATGACTGGGGGAGCCTTGTGTGCTGGGACTGTGAAAATACTGTGCCTTGCATGGGAGGGTGCAGCGTGTGGCTGGCTCCACATGCTCAGGGCTCCCTGATTCCCTGGTGAGGATCATTGCTATGGGATCCATGCTCATGCTGAGGAATGCATGGATGCTTTGTGTGGTTCCTGTGGCAGCATGGATGAATATGGTACCCTCTGGGACTAATGTACAGGCATTGGCCTCCTTGGTGAGAGAAGGTGAACATGAGACTATACCAACAGAGCTCAACAAACCTCTACTCATGGGAAGTGAGATACACAGCAGACCCATAGAATGGCAAATGTCCTAAATAGCACTCTGGCCTCATAATCAGCCCTTAAGGCATGCAGATCCAGCTGAAATGCCCATGAGAGTATTTCAGGCATGGAAAGCCAAGACACTCTGGGAAAAAAAAAAAAAACCTAAATGAAAGATCTCCACAAGTGAGATCCCAGTGGAAAGAATGGGTCATCAAAGAAGGAGGTACCTTTCTCTGAAGGGAGGAGAGAACTTCCACTTTGACCATGGCCTTGTCTAAATATGATCAGAGTCGGTGAACTCAGGGGGCTTCCATAGCCTTGGCAGCTCATGACAAGAGCCTAGGGTGATTACTGAGGCCATAAACAAGAGTGTCAATTTGTTAAGTCAACAACAGGAGTCACTGTGCACTTACTCCTCATGTAGGATCTTTGTCCTTAGTGTGCTGTACATTGAGATTTAATGCTATAACTAGTACTCAAACAGTATTTTTCACTTTCTGTTTCTGTGTGGGAGCAAACTGTTGAAATCTTTACTTAATGTATGCTAAACTGATCTTCTGTATATAAAAAGAATCGAAAATGAATCTTGATGTGAATGGAAGGGGAGAGGGAGTGGGAAAGGGGAGGGTTACGGGTGGGAGGAACATTATGGGGGGGAAGCCATTGTAATCCATATTCTGTACTTTGGAAATTTATATTCATTAAATAAAAGTTAAAAAAAAAAAAAAAACCTCTACTCTGAAAAAAAAATATATTTACCACATCTAGTTTGGAAGTCACCTTGGACACGCCCCTCACCCCAGAGCACAGAACAGAGCTCCCTGGCTATGCTCAGCACATGCCTCAGGGTATTCACTGATGGAGTAGACACTCCACTAATCCAGAGGCATAGCCCAAAGATAAAAGCCATCACAGGGTAAAAATGATAAGGAAAAAAAAAAAACAAATATCTCTAGAATTCCCTAAAAATAAACACTGAAATTCAAGAAACAAGAATAAGGAAGACAATGTGGCACCCCCAAAGGAACACAACAACATTTCAATACTAGAATGTGAAGAAGAGTGTCGCTCCCCCATTCGTGGAGGAACGACACAGGACCCTGTGCTGTTCTTTTGTCTGCTCGGCCCTCCCCGGGTTTGCTGCTGGTCCTTCCCGGGTTGGCTGCCAACCCCTCCACCTCCGTGGAGGGGCAGCTCCCCCTGCCACTTTCCCCACTTCCGCAGGGGAGCGGCACACCGCCGGCCAGCTCTCTCGGGGGCTGCTCAGATGTTATCCGGATGTTCCTGGTGCATGTTGTCTCGCTCCTCCTTTATAGTCCTCTTCCACCAATCCCAACTCTGCTACCCACACGCCGAGCACACTGCTCTCCTCCAATCAGGAGCAAGACCAGCCCCTGCAGCTCATCAGTCAAATCGGCGAGAGGCAGCTGTGTAGAAGTTGCTTACTTCTCTCCCAGCGCCATATTGTGGGAGAGCAGATGCATAGAAGAAGTCTTAATTCCAGTAACTTATTCTAGTCCGAGTTGCTCCCCACAGAAGAGATTGAAGAAATGCCAGAAATGGAATTCAAAGAATTGATCGTAGGATTACTTAGAAGTAATCAGAGCAAATCCACAAAGAAATCTATACATGACATGAAAGAAATTTTTTCTTGTGAAATTGAGATTTTAAAGGGAAATCAGACAAAATACTTGAAATGAAGAATTCAACAGAATAAACAATGCAGTGAAAAGCCTTAACAACAGAACTGGTGAGGCAGAAGAAAGAATATCTGAGTTAGAAGACAAATCTCTGGAAATTTTACAGTCAGACCAAAAGCAAGAAGAAAAAAATAGAAAAATAAAAAACAGCATTGGAGATTTATGGGATACTATGAAATGACCCAACATACAGGTCTTAGGAGTTCTTAAAGGCATGGATAAAGAAAATGGATCAAAAATCCTTTTTAGCAAAATAATTACAAAAAACTTCCCTAATTCAGAGAAAGTAAGGGATGTCCA
Source organism: Oryctolagus cuniculus (assembly GCF_964237555.1). Lineage (NCBI taxonomy): Eukaryota > Metazoa > Chordata > Mammalia > Lagomorpha > Leporidae > Oryctolagus > Oryctolagus cuniculus. The sequence goes on along the minus strand of NC_091440.1, from coordinate 117,582,522 downwards.
AGTACAGGAAGTGCACAGAACTCCTAATAGACATGATCAGAAAAGCCCTTCACCATGACAGATTGTAATCAAACTCTCCATAGTAAAATAAAGAAAAGATTCTAAAGTGGGCACAAGAGAAATGTTAGATTACCTCCAGAGGATCTTCAATTAGACTCACAGTTGAGTTCTCATCAGAAACTCTACAGGCGAGGAGAGAATGGTGAGATATATTTGAAGTATTAAAAGAAAAAAACTGTCAACCCAGAATACTGTACCCTGCGAAACTTTCATTTATGAATGAAGCCGAAATAAAGACCTATCACAACAAACTGAAAATGAAGGAATTTGTCACCACTCATCCTGCCTTATAAAGGATAGGAATGTGCTACACACAGAAACATAGAAACATGGTCATCACTATAAAAGAAGACAAAAGCAGAGAGTCCCCCAGTAAAGGTACAAAGGAAATCCAAAGTAAACAACAGGAATATTTATGAAAAAATGGCAGGGCCAAGTCATTACCTATCAGTAGTCATCTTGGATGTAAGTGGCCTCAACCCTCCAGTTAAGATACAAAGTGACTGAATGGAAAGAATACAAGAACCATCTATTTGCTGCCTATAAGAAACTCATC